>NC_091309.1:11692221-11719721 GCF_038502225.1 Cherax quadricarinatus
AGGTACAAGCAGGATCCAGGCCCGAATTTGCCGAAATTCTCCGAGAATTGTAAGTGGCGTCACAGTGACCCCACGCTACAGTATCCCACCGCTGCCACCAATTATAACGAGATTTGTTTGGTAAGCTGTAGCGGGTGGTTAATGATAAACTTCTTCGGAGGCTTCTTACTTTATTGTTAAGTCGTAGTGGGTACAAAGGCTTGTGTTGTGCCCATGGCCCGGGAGGGCCATGCCCACGAGAGAGAGCTGGGAGTGCTTGTGTCTTCCTGCTAGGCCGCTGTGTGAGTGAGGGTGAGGCAAGTCTGGGCATACTGAAATGGCAAGGCCTATAGGTGGCAGCACCAGCATGACGCGAAATATGAACTAAGCTGGCAGACAGCATGGGCTGTCTGTGCAGACAGTACAGGCTGTCTACAACTCTCACTCGCTCACTCACGCTCACTCACACTCACACTCACACTCACTCACTCTCACTCACTCTCACTCACTCTCACTCACTCTCACTCACTCTCACTCTCACTCACTCTCACTCACTCTCACTCTCACTCACTCTCACTCACTCACTCACTCTCACTCACTCTCACTCTCACTCACTCTCACCTCACTCTCACCTCACTCACTCTCACTCACTCACTCACTCACACTCACTCTCTCACTCTCTCTCACTCTCACTCTCTCTCACTCTCTCTCACTCTCACTCTCTCTCACTCTCTCTCTCTCTCATTATAAATTTTATATTTTGAGCATAGGGGATATAATTAGAACTTTTAAAGTTCAGCATTACCTTTCTGTTTATTAGAAATTAGGGTCAAATGAATGCTAAATAAATATGTATACTTAGCAGAAAAACTATTTGAATTATCTTGGAGTGTTCATAATCTAGGATAACCCAAGAAAGCCACTCAGTGGCTTCTTTTCATTGGGACTTTTCGGTTATCTTCAAGTTAAACAGATACACTTTGATAGCCCCTAAAATTATCTTTCTAACAGTGCCTTTTTTTAGTAATTTATTGAGTCATAATTAGTACTCCTTGAATAATACCAAAAATAAGAAATTGGCAAGATAAGTTTTATTCAAGTTTATTACAATTTACTTTGATTATTACAAATTTTTACAAGGGTTGTATTAACCCTTTCAGGGTTGGCAGACCTTCTCAGAGACTTGTTCTCAGGGTCGGCCAAATTTCAAAAAAAAAAATTATTTTTTCTTATGAAAAGATAGAGAATCTTTTCCCGATCATAATGACACCAAAAGTATGAAATTTGATGGAAAACTTGCGGAATTATGCTCTTGCGAAGTTAGCGGTCTCGACGATGTTTACACAGCGGCGATTTTGCCCACTTTGAGCCCTATTTTCAGCCAATTCCAGTGTACTTGTAGACAAAAATCATAAATATTTCGCTAGAACTCCATTTTTCTATTGAATGAGTACAAGAAACCACCCATTTACCGATTTCAACTATCCAATACAGTGGTCAGAATTTAGCAATTTTGCCAATTTCACACAAATTTCAAAAAATGCCAATTTCCGAATAGGGTCCAGAATAAAAATGAAAGACATTCCTGGCACTAAAATAATATTTCCTCTGTTCATTAGTCACATCCCCACGCCCCTCTTACATTCTTTTGCTTTCCACTTTGAATTTTTATTCTCACAAAAAAAATAGAAGATTTACTGTTATGCAGACTACTGCATTAGTGTAGAAATGGTATAAATAATATCATTACATTTGTAAAAGAATATTAGACTCACCAGTTGACGTGTATTGGACGCATAGCACGATTTGTTTACTTTTGAACTTTGGTAAAAATCGAACATTTCTGCTACTTTGAGCTCAATTTCAAGGTACTTTTCTTTGTAAAACCAGTCAAAATCATCTCAATTTCTATAATATGTCTTCCTTTCTATAAAATGAGACCAGGAAAACTAGAGTACAACAATAAATACCATACGAAAATACAGTGCAAAGTCGCTGTTTTAATCCAGAAACCTTGTCAGTTTTTTTTTCTCATTACGCACTGTGTGCTGCAGGATTTTTTTTATACCGTGCACACTGACCACATAGACCCATTCTTTCATATGTAGGCCTACCAGCTTTCTCTCACTAGATATGAGGGCGCTAGAATTTAGGCGTAGTAGTACGTCAAAAACCCTGGTGCGTAAGCCGTACTAGTACGGCCGAAACCCTGAAAGGGTTAAGAGTATGTTAGTGGCCTGTATATGTTATAAATTATGGAAATTTAACAAAGATATCTCTGCAGTCAGTAAGACTTATTTTCATTGGGGTTCATATTATATTTATTGTATATTATTTAAGCATATGTGTCATCATTATACAGAATTTAGCAAATAGTCTTACAGTTGGTATGGGGTGTTTTTTTTAGCAAATAGTCTTACAGTTGGTATGGGGTGCTTCTTCTGTTTTTGCATTGCAGTGTGAAAATTCTGGGTAAATAGTATTTACATATGTAAATGTTTGCATACATAATGCATATTGCTAAATAGCTTGGTTAGATGGTTTAAATGTAAGGCCTAATTTGCTGCACCTGTAACTCGTTCACTGATGTCCAGGATACAGTGGAACCTCGGTTTTCATTATTAATCCATTCGAATAAGTCATGAAAACCTATTTACATGAAAACTGAAGCAATATTTCCCATAAGAAATAATGTAAATCCAATTAATTCATTCCAGACACCCAAAAATATTAAAAAAAATTACATTGTATAGAGAATAGCTATACTCTTACATACAGAAAACAATGAGAAATAAATATAAATGACTAATGAAATGGATAAATGGACATTTAACATCACTTTTACCTTTGTTGAAGACACCTGTTGGTGTATGGAAGACAGCGAGAAGGGGAGAGGGAGGAGGAGAGGTTATTACTTGGAACAGGAATCCCTGTCCATAAGGAATTTAGGTATCAAGACCCTATCCAGGGTTACTTCCCTTCTTTGTCTTTTACTGTCACTAGGACCAGCTGGAGAGTCACTGGACCCCTGTCGCACAAAAAATCTGTCCAGAGAGGTCTGTTTCTGGCGTCTCTTTAAGATTTGCCTAAAATGGGACAAGGCATTGTAATTGAACATGTTGTAGACACGGCTTGCAACAGCTTTGTTAGGGTGATATTTCTCCACAAAACTTTGCAACTTATTCCACTTTGCACACATGTCCTTAATCACTGAAGAAGGCACATTCTCCCCTCTCTCTTCCTCCTCCTCTGAAGCAATTTCCTCAGCTGCAATTTGTTGCTGTTCCAGATGAAGGTCTTGCAGCCCTTCAGTGGTTAGCTCTTCCCTATGGTCGTCCACCAACTCTTCCACATTCTGGCCACTCGCATCCAACCCCATGGACTTCCCCAAAGACACAATAGATTCCACAACAGGCAGAGGGTCGTCAGGGTCAGCCTTAAACCTTTCAAAATCCTTCTTGAGGGCATATTCTGGACACAGTTTTCTCCAAGCAGAGTTCATCGTTCTGGAAGTCACTCCCTGCCAAACCATATCTATAAGGCTCATGTAATTGAGGATACTGAAGTGATTCCTCCAGAACTCTCTTAGGATCAATTCAGTGTCCGAGATCACTTCAAAGCACCTTTGAAACAGTGCTTTGGTGTAGATTTTTTATTTGAAATGATTGGCTGGTCCATGGGCTGGGTGAGAGGAGTGGTATTAGGGGGCAAGAACTTCACTGTGATGAAACTAAACTAGTACAACAATTGGTCTTCAAGTCTGGAGGATGAGCAGGAGCATTGTCCATTACCAGGAGACACTTGAGTGGCAATTGATTTTCCAGGAGGTATTTCTTCACTCTTGGGCCAAACAATTCATTGACCCACTCAATGAAGATTTGCCTTGTGACCCATGCCTTATTGTTAGCCTTGCACATCACACACAATTTACTCTTGATGATATTGTTTTTCTTGAACACTCAGGTATTTTCAGAGTGATACACCAGTAAAGGCTTCACTTTGAAATTCCTACCAGTGTTACCACAGAACAAGAGTTAGCCTATCCTTCATAGGCTTGTGTCCTGGCAGTGCCTTTTCCTCCTGCATGATGTAGGTCCTCTTCGGCATTTTCTTCCAAAAGAGGCCTGCTTCGTTACAATTGAAGATTTGTTAGGGGAGGAATCTTTCAGCATCTACGTACTCCTTGAATTCATCAACGAATTCTTCGGCCCCATGTTTGTCCAAACTTGCAGCCTCGTCATGCCTTACCATCCGTGTATGCCAGTTTGCTTCTTGAATTTGCTGAAACAGCCTCTGCTGGCCTTAAATTCACTAACAGCAGCACTGTCGTCCATTGCTACGAGTTCTTTCTTGAATTCTATCACGTTTCTTGCCTTCTTTATCAAAAGGCTGGCACTCGGAACTTTCTTTGGCTCCATGGTGGCTTATTTAGCAGTCGCACTCAATAAACAAGCACAAAAAACAATGGATTATTGCAAAATGTTTTGGATGAATGTGTGGGGTGATGCTCACTCAACGAAAAACAGACAGATTGAGTCATGAACACATGGGATGCTTTGTGTGGGCGCTCGATTTTGGGAAATAAGTGGCTGAGTCACAGGGGCAGGCTGACGAGTTTGGTACGGACCATTTTCAACTGTACGAAAACTGAGTGGATGTACAAAAACTGGGACAAAATTTCGATGAAAAAAATCATCAAAAATTTAATCACACAAAAACTAGGGCATACGAAAACTGAGGTTTGACTGTACTTTAATTCTTGTTTAATAATTTGCGTAACTCCAGTATGTATACACACCTCTATGTGCATACTGTTTATATTCTCTTATTATATAAAATTGACATTTTTTAGTTTACATGTACTATACAGTTCTTTACAGCCAATAATTTTGTGAAAAGTTGCTTTAATAAATTTGTCAGAATTATGTTGACATATTTAAAATATATATAAACAAACAACTAATACAGTATACAGTTTATACAATATTTACAAAAACTCTAAATTACTACTCTTGCAGAATGCCTTATACATGGGTATTTCTTGAAATACAATACAGTTTGCAAAAAATTCTATATTGCAGGAAATAACAAGAGGATTGTTTTTGTTTTATTTTTATAGATGGGTAAAGAGAACGATGAAAGCTTTTGTTTCTTTAGATGCTCTAGCCATAGGACTATTGGCCTTATCATTAGACTGTTTAAACTGATAAATTAGTTTGGTAAAATATTTGTTGCTAAAGTTTATACCTATGCACAGGACATATGTATATAGTATTTGAAGTTCTTATGTTGGGTTTTATGTTGGTAGCATTTTATAATGTGGACCTGTGTGATTTGTGCAGAAATGCAGAGAACCTATTCTTGACTTTTGCAGACCTCTTAACTTATTTATACATGCTAAAGTTGGCATAAACTGTGTTGTGAAGTTAAAAATATAATATATAATCTTGATTGGACTGCACTGCACTTAAGAAATATGATCCTATTAATGGTTATAATGAACATGGTCCAGTGAATAATGAGCAGCATTTAGCACACATTGGTAGAGTCTTGGCATATTTCAAGTGAAATTTAGTGTACAGTACATAAGTTATCTAGTAAAGCAATTAAAAAAATAATTATTAAAGTATTCAAGGATTTCCTATGCAAGTCATGGTGAGTTCATTTGGGTTAATTTTACCAGGAGTACTGTAATTTGAAATGGAAATTACATTAGTAATGATCGACCTTTTCTCCTGTGATTGTAGGTTGCGGGATGAGTGGGCTACGCCGGCTCCGCGTAACGGAGCTTCATCCGAACCTCCTCTGCATTCTATGTGGGGGGTATTATGTAGACGCTACCACCATTGTTGAGTGCCTCCATTCCTGTGAGTATAGTATACGTATAGCTAATCGTATTTTTTTAGAAATCTTGTATCTTTGGAGTTACAGTATGTATATTTATTCGTTTATAAATTGGCAAAAGTGAAATTGATTTTGTTTAAATGCTGAGTACAAAAATAACGTTTGATGCAGGCTAGTACAGAGTGCACAGTATTGTGTGTAGAGAAGGCTAGTACCTGGTCTCAGACCAGGCCGTGGGGGGCGTTGACCCCCGGAACCCTCTCCAGGTAAACTCCAGGTAAATATAGCATCTGAGACAATCCTTGACCAGAGAAATTTTAATATATTCTAGTACGTATACAAATGTTGGTAGCAAAAGTGTTTTAACATTGTAAACTTTTTTGTACTCTGTTCTGTTTAATAGACTGATAATAAGATAATATATACAATACAATGTTGTGTCCATAGGACACTGATGATTGCAGTAAACACTACTGTACATACATAGTTTTGTAATTACACCTACCATCCGACTTACGACCTGCTCGACTTACGACCACTTGACTTACGACCGTGTTTTTTATGCCAAATTTCTGGGAAATAAACAACTATTTGTGTTGTACACAGTGTTTATCCTAAACCTTACAGTATAAAATACAGTACTAACAACATAAAAAGTAAAGTAAAACATGAAATACCAAAATAAAACAATAAAATAATTACAAAAATGTTTTGTTGATATTCAGTAGTAAAGTTCGACTTACGACCATTTCGACGTACGACCGGTTTCTCGGAACCGAACTCGGTCATAAGTCGGATGGTAGGTGTATAAATAAAATAAATTATTTTCAAAGAAAATATATTTGTGTTACAGAGATTGTCGTAGATTTTTTCTTCTTTTCATCATTTATTTGTCTTTTTCTACTACTATTACTACTACTTTTATTACTATACTGTACTACTATACGACAACTACTACTAATTTTACTTCAGTACAGCAAAACTATTGTATTACTACTAAAAACTATTAGCTAGTAATAATTGAAGAATAATAATGTTATAATAATTCATATCTTTATTTACTACAAGTACATGTACGTACATGGTATACAGGCCTAGCTGACATCAGTGACATGCTACTATATATAGAAAGCCGCTTGTTATGCTCTCAGCATTTCGGGCAAATTAGGCCAGTTGACTAACTCCCAGATACCCATTTTACTGATGGGTGAATATAGACAACTGGTGTAAAGAAACATGCCCAATGTTTCTACCCTCATTGGGAATCAGACCCAGACCCTCGCCATGTGAAGCGAGAGCTTTAGTAAATGGAGTGGGATATATATTGTTAATTCTGTACATAAACAATTTGTACAAATTAACTCTAAATATATCTGTGTTCATGAGATTTGTTACATCTACAGGTGCAGTTTTAGGTCAAAGTTGGCAAAACAAATTTGAGTTCTGTAGATACATAGTGCACAGTATTGTGTGTGGAGAATTCAGTAACTCTGTGAATTTAAGTAGGTTACTATGCTGTTGGCAGGTGGTATTAGTTCTCACCAGATTTTTGTTGTCTAGTAAAGGCTCCTCTGTCTAGTTTAATACTTGAATGACACACAGGTTTTTGCACTCTTTTGTGACTATTGCTGATATATAATACTCATTGTGTTGATTGTCTTCTTTGTCAGGTCACCCTACTTTGGTGGGAAATGGCTGATGTATTAAAAAATAAATCTTTGGATTTATTTCACTGACTGTAAGCTTTATAGTGCTGAGGTCTTTCCTTGAAAAACTTAGGTTGTATCATCTGTAACAAGTAGTGCTTGAAAGTGTTTGGTGGTATGATAGTGCAGAACCATTGGAAAATATTTTACTCATAGGTGACTTTTTTGAAGTCATGACTTTTGAGGAGTTAACTCTCATGTCTTGGAATTTTTTTGTTTCTTATCATGTTCTCCAGAAACTTTTAACCCTTTGACTGTCGCAACCCCCAATCCTGAGGTGTCTCCTGGTGTCGCAAAATTTAAAAAAAAATTTTTTTTTTTCTTATGAAATGATAGAGAATCTTTTCCCAATTGTAATGACACCAAAAAAAACGAAATTTGATGGAGAACTGACGGAATTATGCTCTCGCGAAGTTAGCGACCTCGGCGCTGTTTACAAATCGGCGATTTCGCCCACTTTGAGCCCTATTTTCAGCTAATTCCATTGTTCCAGTCGCCCAAACTCATAGCTATTTCTTTAGAACTCCATTTTTTCTATCGATTGAGTACAAGAAACTGCCCATTTACTGATTTCAACTACCTAATAATGGGGTCAGAAATTTGCAATTTGGCCAATTTCACGAAAACTAAAAAATATGACAATTTCAAAATAAGGTCCAGAATGAACAATGCAGACATTCCTGGCTCTAAAATAACATCTTTGCTCATCAGTCATGTCTCCAGGCCCCTCTGATATTACTCTTGCTTTCTATTTTGAATTTTTATTCAAACAAAAAATAGAAGACTTACTATTATGCATACTGCAATACTGTAATAATTGTATAAATAACATCAACCCATTCATGACTGCATATTAGAATGGCTAGTTGGACATTTATTGGACAATGGCATCATTTGTTTACTTTTGAACATTGGCAAAAATCAAACATTTCCCCTACTTTGAGCTCCATTTCTAGGTTCTTTTTATAGTAAAATCAATCAAAATCACCTCTATTTCTATAATATGTTTTCCATTCTATCAAATGAGACCAAGAAAACGAGAATACAACCATAAATACTATAAGAAAATAGACCACAAAGTTGGCATTTTAATTAAAAAAAACGGTCGGAGTTTTTTTTTTCTCATGCACTGCGTGCTCCAGGATTTTTTTATATGGTGCACACTGACCACACAGACCCATTCTCTCACATGTGGGCCTACCAGCTTTCTCCTGCTTGATTTGAAGCCGCTAGAATTTATGAGTATACGTCAAACACGGTACCTCGTAAGACGTATATATACGGCTGCGACAGTCAAAGGGTTAAATTCAGATATTCTTGATCCTATATTTCCTAGCAAATACAAATAAGGTTTGATTTTGTCAGTGGTATCCAATACAGTATCATTACATAATAGTTATGGTCCTTAATTAGCTAAAGATTCATGATTTGTTGCTATATCTGTTTCATAATTTTAGTTCCATTTTATTTTACATTATTATTAAAACAAAATAATATTTTATAAAGGAAAAATGTCTTATTCCCCCCTCATTTTTAATTGTTGCCAAAGCATTCATAAGTTCTTCCTTATTTTTCCTGCAGCATTTCATCAGTCATTTACCAAATAAATTTGCAGAACAATGTAGTAGTATTACTTTACTGTTTACAAAGAGCTTCATTTTTAGTATGGTCATGATGGAATTAATTGCTAAGCCAGCATGTGTAATTATTCGGTACATTTTCAGGTTCTTAAAGTTTTGCTACATTCATAAAAAAAGTTAAATTATTATCATAAATGGTATAGAGATACATATACTATACATAACAAACTTTCAGTAAAGTAAAATTGTTTAAACTAATAATTACATGTCATAGATAAAATCCTGTTGGTACATTCTTATAATATATGGCATACAGTAAAGTGCTTGTACATATTGTATATAATATATTCAGTAAAACACTTGCTGTTAAGTAATACAGAAAATGAAATTTGTTTAAGCTAATAATTACATGTTTGAGATAAAACACTGTTAGTAAAAAACACTATGTTTAGCAATTTTTAAATACTGTAATTGGTTTTATTATTTACTTTCCAGTTTGCAAGACCTGTATTGTGCGTTACTTAGAGTCTAGCAAATTCTGTCCAATATGTGATGTTCAAGTGCACAAGACGAAACCGCTTCTTAGTATTCGACTGGACAAAACACTTCAAGACATTGTATATAAGCTGGTTCCAGGCTTGTATCAGAGTAAGTTGAATGCTTTTTAAATTTATGGTGATAATTTAGAACTTTGTATTTGTTAATTTTTTTTTTTTTTTTTGCTATTTGTGAAACTTCAACTTTCTTTTGTTTTGTACCCAGAATTTCATCTGTTCATGGAGTAGGTAATCTAGCTTCTGTAAAGGCGCTGTTTTCTGCATGACTCAGAATTATGAAAGATTAAGCTATACAGCAATACCTTGCATAGCATGGTTAATGCGTCAAAAGAGTAACGTACTATGCAGTACCTTACTGATCAAAGTATTATTATAGTGTGTTTTAATGTACTGTGTACTAACATTACAATTAAATGCATTGGATTGCAGAAATATTTAGCTGTTTGCTCAGTACAGATCAATGCACAGGTCACTCTTGCACACTTGCAAATGAAGAAATTACAAAATAATGGACCCATCTCTTTTGAAGTGGTGAGAAGTACACTGTGTAATATGACATTGCTTCTTTCCCTCACATACATTCTTAGACCCTGTCTTCCTAAAGTGTTAATGATTTATATGTGCATGTATTTATATATATATTTTTTAACACATGGCCATTTTCCATTGAGGCAAGGTGACCCAAAGAGAAAGAAAAACCCCAAAAGGGAAGAAAAATATTTTCATCATCTTTTAACACTTTCACCATCACTCAGATATGACAGTTTAGATGTCCCTCCAAACTGCCAGTATCCCAAACCCTTCCTGTAAAGTGCAGGCATTGTACTTCCCATTTCCAGGACTCATGTCCGGCTAACCAGTTTACCTGAATCCCTTCACAAAATATTACCCTACTCACACTCCAACAGCTCATCAGGTCCCCACTCCCATCTAACACACACACACACACACACTTGCTGGAAGTCCAAGCCGCTAACCCACTAAACCTCCTTTACCCCCTCCCTCCAACCTTTTTGGGGACAACCCCTGCCCCACCTTCCTTTCCCTACAGATTTATATACTCTCCAAGTCATTCTACTTTGTTCCATTCTCTCTAAATGATCAAACCACATCAACAACCCCTCTCAGCCCTCTGATTAATACTTTTAGTAACCCACACCTCCTAATTTCCACACTATGAATTCTCTGCATAATATTTACACCACACATTGCCTTTAGACAGGACATCTCCACTGCCTCCAGCCACCTCCTTGCTGCAGCATTTACAACCCATGCCTCACACCCATGTAAGAGTGTTGGTACCATTATACTCTCGTACATTCCCTTCTTTGCCTCTATGGATAACTTTTTTTGTCTCCACAGATACCTCAATGCACCACTCGCCTTTTTTCCTTCATCAGTTCTTTGGTTAACTTCATCCTTCATAAACCCATCCACTTCTTCCATACTTCTTCCCTACAATATGATATCCAATTTTTCTTTATCTAAATCGTTTGATACCCTCATCACCTTACTCTTATCTACGTTCACTTTCAACTTTCTACCTTTACACACCCTCCCAGACTCCTTCACTAACCTTTGCAACTTTTCTTTAGAATCCCCCAAAAGCACAGTATCATCAGCAAAATGTAACTGTGTCAACTCCCATTTTGTATTTCATTCCCCATAATTTAATCCCACCCCCCTCTCCCCAACACCGTAGCATTTACTTCTTTTACAACCCAAATTATAAATATATTAAACAACCATGGTGACATTACACATCCCTGTCTAAGACCTACTTTTACTTGGACGTATTCTCCTTCCTACACATCCTAACCTGAGCCTCACTATCCTCATAAACACTCTTTAAAGCATTTAGTAAATTACTACCTATTCCATACACTTGCTACTTCTGCCAAATTGTTCCCCTATCCTCTCTATGATATGCATTTTCTAAATCTATAAATGCAATGAAAACTTCCCTATATTGTGTAAACATTATTCCCCCATTTTTCTCACATTTAATTGATGATGCACAGGATATAAAAAGTGTTTGTGTGCATTGACTGCTCATGCAGGAAACAGCTGATTTAGTCCCAGTTGTGGAGACCTGTGAGGTGATAAGCAATGTACAGTATTTATAAACATTATCTAGTCATTGTATAGGGAAGCAGTTGTTAATAAGTAAGGCGGGGACAAGACCTATAACCTGGAATTTGGTCACTGAACGAGCAGTATTTGTCCATTAAGTGAGGAAACAGACCTTTTTTTTTTTTGTCGTTATTCAAAATTACTTTGTGTGAATGGTTGTTAAGCAGGGAGATCATTATACTTTATCTTTTTTTTTTAATACATTGGCATTTTTTCACCAAAGAAGTGTAACCCTAAAGAAGAAATTAACTATGATCCTGTGTATGTCACTTGCACTCTTGCTATTTTCTGAGCTGCACCAAAATTATTTTCATTATGAAATATTGTGTACATTTTTCCATTCACACTGTATTGTTTATGCATGTGTAAGTATCAATCTACGGTTGTGGGTATTGGGCTGTAAGTGTTATGTCTTTACTTCATACCAAAATTTACATGGATTATAAAGATAGACTACAGTACTATATTTCGTTAAGTTTCAATAGCCTTTCTCCAGTTAGAATTAAATTTTATACAGCTCTTACTGTGGTACAGTTGCATGCTCTGATACCTGGTCAACTTGGTTGTAATGTTTAGCTTCATTAGAGGGGGACCTGGAGCCATCCATGGTATGTAATGTACAGTACAATAAAGTTGTACCCTATATTTCATGGGGTTAGGTTCCTGAAGGTGAAGTGAATCCTGAAATTGAGTACATATAAAAGAGAATTTCCTGTGTTAGAGTTGTTTATTTTTTTTATTTTTTTTTTTTGGGGCAATTTTTGCTACCTCAGACATCTCCCACTAGGTTAGGGTGACCCACGAAAGGAAATATTCACCATAACATTCATTCATTAGCTGTCTTGCCAGAAATATGTAGATTTTACAGTTCAAATGACCCTCCGAGCTGTAACATTTTCCTGCTTCAGAATGCAGGCACTGTACTTCCCACCTCTACAGGTCAAATCCATCTAACCAGATTCCCTGAGTTTCTTCATAAATATCATCTTGTTCACACTTCAATAGCACAACAAATTCCTGAAACCACTTGTCTTCATTCATCTCGATCTAACCATAGTCACACATGCTTGTTGGATGTTCAAACTCCTACCACTTAAAACCTCCTTGACACTCTCCAACTTTTCCTGGAATGACCAATGCTTCTCCTTTCTTCCATCCCAGATTTATACACCCTTATGATCATCCTTTACTGTTCTTAACACTTTAAATGACCAAATCCCTCCTCTGTCCTGTAAATAATTTTTTTCATAACCCATTTACCATTTACTAATTTCTACATTGAATTCTTTACACAATATTCACACTACACATTACTCTTAAGCATGACATCTCTCGTGCCTGCAGCTTCCTTCTCTAGTACATTTTTAATTTCATCTCCATAGATATATTTCTTTCTTTCCACAGATGCCTCAACACACCACCTACCTTTTTTCTTCAGTCTATTCTGGAGTTCACCTTATATTTCATAGACTCATCTGCAGACACATCTTCTCCCAAATATCCAAATACAGTGGAACACCGGATTTTGGCCTGAATCCATTCCAGAAGGTTGGCCTAAATCTGAAAAGGGTGAAAACCGAAGTAATATTTCCCACAAGAATTAATGTAAATACAATTAATCCATTCCAGACACCCAAAAATATTAACAAAAAATACATTTTTTAAAGATTAACTATAGTTTTACATACACAAAACAATGAGAACTAAAGAAAATGACTAATGAAAGGGATAACTGAACATTTAACATCACATTTACCTTTATTGAAGATTCTTGTTGGCATATAGAAGACAGGGAGGAGGAGAGAGGGAGGACTGATTATTGTTTGGAAGGTGAATCCCCCTCCATAAGGACTTCAGGTATCAAGTCCCTATCCAGGGTTACTTCCCTTCTTTGTCTTTTACTGGCACTAGGACCAGCTTGAGAGTCACTGCACCACTGTCACACAAAAAACTGTCCAGAGAGCTTACTTTGGGCCCATGGTGACTTATTTTGCAATAGCACTTGATAAACCACCACAAAAAACAATGGATTATAACAAAATGTTTGGATGAATGCACGGAGTGTTGCTCACTCACCGAGAGACACAGCCAGACTGACTCTTGCACACGGCGTGGCGGGCGGATGCATATGGCTGATTTCTGAGTTGCCAGCTGAAATCCAAGATAGAATTTCAGCCAAAAAAGGGGCTGAAATCCAATTTGGCTGATATCCGCATCGGTTGATATCCAGGGGTCCACTATACTGTGCATTCATTACCTCCATAAACCCCTTTTTCCCAGTCTGATATTCAATTTCATTGCCTAAAATTTTGTTGCTCTCATTACATTGCTTTTTTCTGTCATCACTTTTTTTTTTTTTTTTTACACAACCTCCTAACATGTCCACCAACTTTTGTAACTTCTCTTCAGAATTTCTCACAGGAACTGTGTCATTGGCAAAGAGCAACTGTGATATCCCCTGCTTCATATCAGATTCATTATCTTTTAATCCAACACCCCTCCCCCATATATTTTTAATTATTGCTCTTAACTCCATAATATTGACATTCAAAAGAAAGAATAACCACATTTTAACAAAATCCTAGTGTTACTTTTTTCAAGTTAGGGGTCATGTATCAAGCAAAAAAAAAAAAAGACAATCATTATCAAGAAAGAATGTGAATAAACAAAGCTGTCCACAAAATAGCTTTCAGTAAAAATTGTATAATTGAATCTTAAATTCTGGGGTTCATCTGCACTTAAAACTAACCTGCAATTTGAGGGGAAAACTCCAGACAACATTTCAATTTGTTCAGGAGGATTATCAAGTCCAAGATGGACTGAAATGTCATTTAAAGTTTTGCCTATGAATTGCAAGTTAGTGGTACATTGTTCTTGCCATGGTATTGTGAATACAGATACTGTATATAGTGTGCGTACTTGTATTCTTGTGAGGAGTGCAGTACACAGCAGTATACAGTAAAGCTACACCAAGAAGATAAGTATTGCAATATTATAAATTCAAGCTCATATTTGCCAGTATTTGAGAAAGATGTAAAGTTGTTAGGCTTCTTGACGAAAAGAACTTTTTAATCATAAATAACTGTACAGTGGACCCCCGCATAACGATTACCTCCGAATGCGACCAATTATGTGTGTATTTATGTAAGTGCATTTGTACGTGTATGTTTGGGGGTCTGAAATGGACTAATCTACTTCACAATATTTCTTATGGGAACAAATTCGGTCAGTACTGGCACCTGAACATACTTCTGGAGTGAAAAAATATCGTTAACCGGGGGTCCACTGTACAAGGCTATTTATGGAGTGAGTTACCTATAGTCAAGAGCATTTTATTAGTAAATTATTTGTGATTAAAAGTTAAGGGAAGCTATTGTATGAGTGCAAATAAAAAATTATGAAATTATGGGGGTGATAATATTTATCCATATACAGTGGAAGCCCAAATATTGGCTGCTGCGTTTATTAGCTGATTCGTATTTAGGCCGGTTTTTGGGCTGAAATTTTGCTCCGTATTTCAGCCAGTTCCTCATAAATTGGCTGTATTATACGCATCAACCTGCCTCCCGCTGGGACACCGCTGCATAAGTGAGTCAGTCTTCCTGTGTCTCTTGGTGAATGAGCATATACTCTGTGCATTCATCCAAACATTTCCTTAAAAGCCATTGGTTTTTGTGTCTGTTTATTAAGTGTGACTGTGAAATAAGTCACCATGGACCCAAAGAAAGTTCAGAGTGCCAGCCCTTTGGTAAAGAAAGTGAGAAACTCTATAGAATTTAACCCCTTCAGGGTCCAAGGCCAAAACCTGAAGTGGTGCTCCAGTGTCCAAGAAATTTTGAAAAAAAAAAAAAAAAATTATTTTTTCTTACAGAATTAAAGAGCATATTTTTGTGAAGGTAATAAGACAAAAAAAAAATTCTGATCAGTACTTACCGAGATACAATGCCAAGAAGTTTGACCAAAATGATGTGGTGGCGGCAACATCGACGAATTCCACATGCGCGCATTACTTTATTTAGCGGTTTTTGTAGTTTTTTCTTTTCTTTTCCAATTTTTTTCTTTTCCTACTAACATTTGGGGCCTGAGAGACCAATACTGTATATAATGTATATATATAAACTCACTGTATTGAACACAATAACTGCACTAAAGTTATTATCATATTATTGTTTACCACTGTTGTTTATTACAATAAACATGCACAAATCTTGTATAATACTAATGTTCCATCATATATTTACATATTTACAATCACTGGACATGGTTTTAGAACTGCTGGAGCTTGTGGAACTCCTTGAAACAAGGCACCATGCACAGAGGCACCTTACATTCCTCACACATAAACCGAGTGTCTTTGCGTCTTTGTTGCCATCGTTTTGTTTGTGCACAGACGATGCATCTCTTCTGAGCAAATTTCTTCTGAATTGAAGGAAGCTGTATTATGAAATGATCACCTTCCCTCCTCAAACGCTTGGGTATATCCTGAGGAATTCGAGGACCTTGTTGTATAGCAGGTGTTCTTACCTGGTACTTCATTATGAGTTGTCTGACAACAGACAAACAAAATTCACCATACGGTGGTCTGTTGCCAGTCTTTATTTGGTACATATTATATGCATTGAGCATTGAAATGTCCATGAGATGGAAGAAAAGTTTCATGTACCACTTGTAACTCTTACGAACACAATCAACAAATCCAATCTGCATGTCACATTTGTCAACCAAGCGCATGTTTTGTGTATAATCAATCACTGTCACTGGTTTTCGAATACGTTCATTAGTCACTCGATCAACTTTGCCACTGTCTTGCATTTCATTATGGTGAATGGTTGTCAACAATGTGACATCTCGTTTGTCATGCCACCGTAATGCCATGATGTCATTGGCAGTAAACACCTGCACGTCATCACCACGAGCACCTGTGTTGAGCCTGGGCATATGTTTACAATTAGAACGCACTGTGCCACACACATCTGTCTTGTTCACTCGCATGAAATCACTGAGTAATGGGCTTGTGTACCAGTTATCAGTATATAATGTATGCCCCTTACCAAGATAAGGTGCCATCATGTTTCTCACTACGTCACCTGAGATACCCAATAACATCTTGGTATCTTTCAATGTTTTACTTCCCATATATACAACAATATCCAACACCAGGCCACTGTCACAGTCACAGAGTACAAACAGTTTTATACCAAAGCGTTTCCTCTTGCTTGGTATATACTGCTTGAATGACAGTCTACCTTTGAACAAAATCAAAGACTCGTCAATTACAAGATTCTTGAATGGATAAAAGTATATGCTGAACTTTTGTTTGAGATACATAAAAACATTTCTAATCTTGTATAACCTGTCACTTCTGTCAGGCCTGGTTTTGTCAGAGAAGTGCAACATACGTAACAGTAAGATAAACCTGTTCACTGGGATGATTTCACTGAAGACCGGGGTAGAAATTAGCCGATCTGTGGACCAGTATGCTTTTATATTATGCTTATAGACATGAGGCATAAGCATTATTATTGCAAAAAGCAAATACATTTCTGCAACAGTCGTCTCTTTCCACCGGTGTAGTCTTGACTGTGGTGATATGATCGTATTTGCCATGGTGTACTCAAAATACTTATTACTTTCCCTGACAATAGTTTCCATCAATGGCTGGTCAAAGAATAATTCAAAGAATTCCAGTTCATTGGCCGTGGTTCCAAGGGGACAAGTTGGTAGAATTCCACTTTGAGAGTCATCAAAGTGGTGGGGCTTGGGAACAAAATTGGGATTTTGCTGCCAATCCCAGATACGGTTTGCTGGTGGATACTGGACATCATAGGCTGGTTGTGCAGGTGGTTGTGGTTGTGGTGGGCTGGTGGCTGATGCTCCGCTTTGTCCTTGAACTGAGGAGTCAGCAGCGTGGGTCCCAGCCTGGGCTGGTGAGTCACGCATGGCGGTGCCACTACCATCACCACTACAACCATCTACTGATGCCTGTGGTCTATCCATGCCAAGTGTAGCCACATCATCCTCACTATCACTATCTAAACCTGGTGTAGGGCCATGGGATGTACTCCGGGATGTACTCCGTCCCCTGGGCACAGCATAGGGTACACTACCCGAGTGCATGCAGCAGCGTACATACTGACGCTTCACTGGTGAATATGATTCCTCACTATCACTACTCGAATGATCGTCAAGCGCAATAAAATCACAATCCATGTCACTATCATCATTACTGAAGTCAGAGGCCTGGCCACACGAAAATATTAGTTTTCTCTTGCGTTGAGGTACAACCGACCGTGAGTCACGAGTGCCCACACCAGAGGTAGAAGGTTGAGGATCGTCAGGGTTTTCTGCACTATTATCGATATCCTGGTCATTCCTTTCGGTCACTAACTGATCAAAGCCATAGAATTCGTCTTCATTTCCACTTCCATCAGTGTCAGAACTATCAGATAGGAAGAGGAGAGTCCCAATTTTCTGTGGAGTGAGAGCTGACTTGCGACGAGGCATGGTGAACAAGGGTAACTGAGCCTGCGTTCCCACAATGCTATGCGGATGCCTAGATTTTTTGTTTATGGCACACACCCACCACGCAGACCCGTTCTCTCACATGTAGGCTTATGAGCGCTTTCGCGCTAAATTTGACGGCGCTAGAATTTTGGCGTAGATCTACGGTTTGGGCACTCAACGTGAAGCTGTAGATCTACGGGGCGGACCCTGAAAGGGTTAAGAAAGAAGTTATTGAAAAATATGAGAGTGGTGTTCGAGTGCTAGAACTTGCCAGGATGTATGGGAAATCCAAGTCAACAATCACTTCTATCCTGGCAAAGAAAGAACAAATCAAAGAAGCTGATGTAGTGAAAGGGGTAAACATGTTAACAAGAGAGAGATCACAAACAATAGAAGATGTGTAGCAGGCAGGGAGGGAGTGTAGCAGGCAGGCAGGGAGTGTAGTAGGCAGGCAGGGAGCATAGCAGGCAGGAAGGGAGTGTAGCAGGCAGGCAGGGAGTGTAGCAGGCAGGGAGGGAAGTAACCCCAGAGAGGGCTTTGATACCTGAAGTCCTTATGGAGGGGATTTCCCTTCCAAATAATAATCAGTCCTCCCTCCTTCTCTCCTCTTCCCTGTCTTCCATAAGCCAAGAAGAGTCTTCACTAAAGGTATGTGATAGTGATTTAAATGTTCATTTTTTTATTTTATTTAGTTCTCATTGTTTTGTGTATGTAAAACTATAATTAATCTTTAAAAAATGAATTTTTTGTTAATATTTTTGGGTGTCTGGAACAGATTAATTGTATTTACATTAATTCTTATGGGAAATATTGCTTCGAATTTAAGCCTTTTCGAATTTAGGCCGACCTACTGGAACGGATTATGGCTGATATTCGGGGTTCCACTGTACATATATTTGGCTCTTAGGTTCCTGACCCTGTACTGTAAGTGAAAATTGCCAGGGATGGAAAAGAGGGGTTTTTCATTATTGAATGCATCTAAAGTGCCTGATAACATTTGCACTCATATATTAAGTGCTCGGTACAGTTAGGCATAAAATAACAGATAAAAAAAGTAAAATATATAGTACATACAACACTTAAATTAAAATACGTTGCCAATCACCCTTCCCTAATGCATCTGTTGTGTGAAAACAGCGAAAATGGTAGAAGAACAGTAAAAGCAGCGAGCATAATAAACAATGGCTCAGTTGAAAACTAACGAAAATGTGGAACACTGAAAAGAGGCTGCTGAATATGTGGGGTCCTCCTGTACAGTGATTCTTGAGAGGATAACAATATTGGAGGATGGTCTAAATGAGTTGTATGTTAGTTTCTGCCAAAATGCACAAAAGTTTTGAAGATAAGACAGAGGGATCTGAAATGACTTAAGAAATCGTAATGACACGATTGCAAATAAACCATACCCCCGGCCGGGATTGAACCCGCGGTCATAGAGTCTCAAAACTCCAGCCCGTCGCATTAGCCACTAGACCAGCTAGCCACAATAAGATTCATCCAACTAGGTATATTTCTACACCATTACGATTTCTTAAGTCATGTTGACGGCAGTGAAGGGACTTGAGCTAGAGTTCGTCACGGCCACGCTAGCTGGAGATTCGTCTGTAAAAACTTGCATTTGTGGTCACAGAGGTGCCTGTGCTAACCTTCCTATGGTGTAGAAATATACCTAGTTGGATGAATCTTATTGTGGCTAGCTGGTCTAGTGGCTAACGCGACGGGCTGGAGTTTTGAGACTCTATGACCGCGGGTTCAATCCCGGCCGGGGGTATGGTTTGGATCTGAAATATTTTGAAGAAAACAACTAATTTTTTTATCAGATCAAAATGAAATTTTATAATTAAGATTAGCAAGCAGCATTGGCACATGTAGGATATTGTCAATGAGATTAGTCGATAAACCATACCATGGGCGGGATTAGAACCCGCGATCAGAGAGTCATTAGTCGATAACTTTTAACCAGCATCAGTGAAAGACTGTCTTAAATGAGTAAAATAAATACAGGAACTGGAGGAAGGAAGTTTTCTTAGCATGGTTTGATAGCAAAGAAATAAAATTTTGATTCTGATACATGGATTCATAATGGTGGGTATAAGACATGAAACATCATAGAGGGGCTTGGATTTCCAGCAAGCATGCGTGAGCGTGTTAGATAGGAGTGAATGGAGACGAATGGTATTTGGGACCTGACGAGCTGTTGGAGTGTGAGCAGGGTAATATTTAGTGAAGGGATTCAGGGACTTGAGTCCTGGAAATGGGAAGTACAATGCCTGTACTTTGATCCATTCTCTCTGAAAGACCAAACCACCTCAACAACCCCTCTTCAGCCCTCTGATGACTAATACTTTTATTAACTCCACACCTTCCCTTAATTTCCACACTCCAAATTTTCTGTGTAATATTTACACCACACATTGCCCTTAGACAGGACATCTCCACTGCTTCCATCTGCTTCCTCGCTGCAGCATTTACAACCCAAGCTTCACACCCATATAAGAGTGTTGGTACTACTATACTTTCATACATTCCCTTCTTTGCCTCCATAGATAACGTTTTTTGTCTCCACATATACCTAAATGCACCACTTGCCTTTTTTCCCTCATCAGTTCTATAATTAACCTCATCCTTTATAAATCCATCCGCCGACATGTCAACTCCCAAATATCTGAAAACATTCACTTCTCCCTTACTCCTCCTCCCCAATTTTTCTTTATCTAAATCATTTGATAACCTCATTACCTTACTCTTTTCTATGTTCACTTTCAACTTTCTACCTTTACACACACTCCCAAACTCATCCACTAACCTTTGCAATTTTTCTTTAGAATCTCCCATAAGCACAGTATCATCAGCAAAAATCAACTGTGTCAATTCCCATTTTGTATTTGATTCCCCATAATTTAATCCCACCCCTCTCCCGAACACCCTAGCATTTACTTCTTTTACAACCCCATCTATAAATATATTAAAGAACCATGGTGACATTACACATCCCTGTCTAAGGCCTACTTTTACTGGGAAGTAGTCTCCCTCTCTTCTACACACCCTAACGTGAGCCTCACTATCCTCATAAAAACTCTTTACAGCATTTAGTAACTTACCACCTATTCCATATACATGTACTTGCAACATCTGCCACATTGCTCCCCTATCCACTCTATCATATGCATTTTCTAAATCCATAAATGCAGCAAAAACTTCCCTACCTTTATTTAAATACTGCTCACATATATGCTTCAATGTAAACACTTGATCTTCACATCCCCTACCCACTCTGAAACCTCCTTGCTCATCCGCAATTGTACATTCTGTCTTACCTCTAATTCTTTCAATTATAACCCTACCGTACACTTTTCCTGGTATACTCAGTAAACTTATTCCTCTATAATTTTTACAATCTCTTTTGTCCCCCTTCCCTTTATATAAAGGGACTATACATGCCCTCTCCCACTCTATCATCTGCTCTCCTTTTGCACTCTCTCACCACTCTCTTCACCTTTCTTTTACTCTCCATATACTCTGCTCTTCTTATAACACTTCTGCTTTGTAAAAACCTCTCATAAGCTAACTTTTTCTCTTTTATCACACCCTTTACTTCATCATTCCACCAATCACTCCTCTTTCCTCCTGCCCCCCACCCTCCTATAACCACAAACTTCTGCCCCACATTCTAATACTGCATTTTTAAAACTATTCCAACCCTCTTCAACCCCCCACTACTCATCTTTGCACTTGCCGACCTTTCTGCCAATAGTCGCTTATATCTCACCCGAACTTCCTCCTCCCTTAGTTTATACACTTTCACCTCTCTCTTACTTGTTGTTGCCACCTTCTGCTTGTCCCATCTACCTCTTACTCTAACTGTAGCTACAACTATATAATGGTCTGATATATCAGTTGCCCCTCTGTAAACATGTACATCCTGGAGCCTACCCATCAACCTTTTATCCACCAGTATATAATCTAACAAACTACTTTCATTACGTGCTACATCATACCTTGTATATTTATTTATTCTCTTTTTCATAAAATATGTATTACTTATTACCAAATCTCTTTCTACACATAGCTCAGTTAAAGGCTCCCCATTTACATTTACCCCTGGCACCCCAAATTTACATACCACTCCCTCCATAACATTTTTACCCACTTTAGCATTGAAATCCCCAACCACAAGTACTCTCACGCTTGATTCAAAACTCCCCACGCATTCACTCAACATTTCCCAAAATCTCTTTCTCTTGTCTACACTTCTCTCTTCTCCAGGTGCATATATGCTTACTATAACCCACTTCTCACATCCAACCTTTATTTTACTCCACATAATCCTTGAATTAATACATTTATAGTTATATATATATATATATATATATATATATATATATATATATATATATATATATATATATATATATATATATATATATATATATATATATATATATATTTATGAGGATAGTGAGGCTCAGGTTAGGGTGTGTAGAAGAGAGGGAGAATACTTCCCAGTAAAAGTAGGTATTAGACAGGGATGTGTAATGTCACCATGGTTGTTTAATATATTTATAGATGGGGTTGTAAAAGAAGTAAATGCTAGGGTGTTCGGGAGAGGGGTGGGATTAAATTATGGGGAATCAAATTCAAAATGGGAATTGACACAGTTACTTTTTGCTGATGATACTGTGCTTATGGGAGATTCTAAAGAAAAATTGCAAAGGTTAGTGGATGAGTTTGAGAATGTGTGTAAAGGTAGAAAGTTGAAAGTGAACATAGAAAAGAGTAAGGTGATGAGGGTATCAAATGATTTAGATAAAGAAAAATTGGATATCAAATTGGGGAGGAGGAGTATGGAAGAAGTGAATGTTTTCAGATACAGTGGACCCCCGCTTAACGATCACCTCCAAATGCGACCAATTATGTAAGTGTATTTATGTAAGTGCGTTTGTACGTGTATGTTTGTGGGTCTGAAATGGACTAATCTACTTCACAATATTCCTTATGGGAAAAAATTCGGTCAGTACTGGCACCTGAACATACTACTGGAATGAAAAAAGTTCGTTAACCGGGGGTCCACTGTACTTGGGAGTTGACGTGTCGGCGGATGGATTTATGAAGGATGAGGTTAATCATAGAATTGATGAGGGAAAAAAGGTGAGTGGTGCGTTGAGGTATATGTGGAGTCAAAAAACGTTATCTATGGAGGCAAAGAAGGGAATGTATGAAAGTATAGTAGTACCAACACTCTTATATGGATGTGAAGCTTGGGTGGTAAATGCAGCAGCGAGGAGACGGTTGGAGGCAGTGGAGATGTCCTGTCTAAGGGCAATGTGTGGTGTAAATATTATGCAGAAAATTCGGAGTGTGGAAATTAGGAGAAGGTGTGGAGTTAATAAAAGTATTAGTCAGAGGGCAGAAGAGGGGTTGTTGAGGTGGTTTGGTCATTTAGAGAGAATGGATCAAAGTAGAATGACATGGAAAGCATATAAATCTATAGGGGAAGGAAAGAGGGGTAGGGGTCGTCCTCGAAAGGGTTGGAAAGAGGGGGTAAAGGAGGTTTTGTGGGTGAGGGGCTTGGACTTCCAGCAAGCGTGCATGAGCGTGTTAGATAGGAGTGAATGGAGACGAATGATACTTGGGACCTGACGATCTGTTGGAGTGTGAGCAGGGTAATATTTAGTGAAGGGATTCAGGGAAACCGGTTATTTTCATATAGTCGGACTTGAGTCCTGGAAATGGGAAGTACAATGCCTGCACTTTAAAGGAGGGGTTTGGGATATTGGCAGTTTGGAGGGATATGTTGTGTATCTCTATACGTATATGCTTCTAAACTGTTGTATTCTGAGCACCTCTGCAAAAGCAGTGATAATGTGTGTGTGTGGTGAAAGTGTTGAATGATGATGAAAGTATTTTCTTTTTGGGGATTTTCTTTCTTTTTTTTGGGTCACCTTGCCTCGGTGGGAGACGACCGACTTGTTGAAAAATATATATATATATATATATATATATATATATATATATATATATATATATATATATATATATATATATATATATATATATATATATATATATGTATATATACATACATGTATATATATATGTCGTGCCGAATAGGCAGAACTTGCGAGCTTGGCTTAAATAGCAATGCTCATCTTGCCATATAGGACAAGTGAAAATTTGTGTATGCAATAATTTCGCCAAAATCATTCTGAACCTAACGAAAAAAATATATTTGATTGTGTTTGTTTAGTACTAAATTATTGTAAACGTATTTAAAATATATTTAGCTGGGTTAGGCTAAAATAAATTGTTCTTGTTATAATAAGGTTATGTAAGTTTTCTAAGATTCCTTTGGTGCAAAATTAAAATTTTTTACATTAACATTAATGAAAAATATATATATTTAAATGCATAAGAGAATATTTCGGAAAGGACTTAATTTTAAATGAGTTCTTGCTAATTGACCAGTTTTACATATTCGGCACGACCAACTTGTTGAAAAAAAAAAAAAAAAAAAAAAAAAATGTATGTATGTATGTATATATATATATATATATATATATATATATATATATATGAACATATACATATATATATATATATATATATATGAACATATATATATATATATATATATATATATATATATATATATATATATAAATATATATGTAAATATATATATATATATATTTTTTTTTTTTTTTATTATCACACCGGCCGATTCCCACCAAGGCAGGGTGGCCCGAAAAAGAAAAACTTTCACCATCATTCACTCCATCACTGTCTTGCCAGAAGGGTGCTTTACACTACAGTTTTTAAACTGCAACATTAACACCCCTCCTTCAGAGTGCAGGCACTGTACTTCCCATCTCCAGGACTCAAGTCCGGCCTGCCGGTTTCCCTGAATCCCTTCATAAATGTTACTTTGCTCACACTCCAACAGCACGTCAAGTATTAAAAACCATTTGTCTCCATTCACTCCTATCAAACACGCTCACGCATGCCTGCTGGAAGTCCAAGCCCCTCGCACACAAAACCTCCTTTACCCCCTCCCTCCAACCCTTCCTAGGCCGACCCCTACCCCGCCTTCCTTCCACTACAGACTGATACACTCATGAAGTCATTCTGTTTCGCTCCATTCTCTCTACATGTCCGAACCACCTCAACAACCCTTCCTCAGCCCTCTGGACAACAGTTTTGGTAATCCCGCACCTCCTCCTAACTTCCAAACTACGAATTCTCTGCATTATATTCACACCACACATTGCCCTCAGACATGACATCTCCACTGCCTCCAGCCTTCTCCTCGCTGCAACATTCATCACCCACGCTTCACACCCATATAAGAGCGTTGGTAAAACTATACTCTCATACATTCCCCTCTTTGCCTCCAAGGACAAAGTTCTTTGTCTCCACAGACTCCTAAGTGCACCACTCACTCTTTTTCCCTCATCAATTCTATGATTCACCTCATCTTTCATAGACCCATCCGCTGACACGTCCACTCCCAAATATCTGAATACGTTCACCTCCTCCATACTCTCTCCCTCCAATCTGATATTCAATCTTTCATCACCTAATCTTTTTGTTATCCTCATAACCTTACTCTTTCCTGTATTCACCTTTAATTTTCTTCTTTTGCACACCCTACCAAATTCATCCACCAATCTCTGCAACTTCTCTTCAGAATCTCCCAAGAGCACAGTGTCATCAGCAAAGAGCAGCTGTGACAACTCCCACTTTGTGTGTGATTCTTTATCTTTTAACTCCACGCCTCTTGCCAAGACCCTCGCATTTACTTCTCTTACAACCCCATCTATAAATATATTAAACAACCACGGTGACATCACACATCCTTGTCTAAGGCCTACTTTTACTGGGAAAAAATTTCCCTCTTTCCTACATACTCTAACTTGAGCCTCACTATCCTCGTAAAAACTCTTCACTGCTTTCAGTAACCTACCTCCTACACCATACACTTGCAACATCTGCCACATTGCCCCCCTATCCACCCTGTCATACGCCTTTTCCAAATCCATAAATGCCACAAAGACCTCTTTAGCCTTATCTAAATACTGTTCACTTATATGTTTCACTGTAAACACCTGGTCCACACACCCCCTACCTTTCCTAAAGCCTCCTTGTTCATCTGCTATCCTATTCTCCGTCTTACTCTTAATTCTTTCAATTATAACTCTACCATACACTTTACCAGGTACACTCAAAAGACTTATCCCCCTATAATTTTTGCACTCTCTTTTATCCCCTTTGCCTTTATACAAAGGAACTATGCATGCTCTCTGCCAATCCCTAGGTACCTTACCCTCTTCCATACATTTATTAAATAATTGCACCAACCACTCCAAAACTATATCCCCACCTGCTTTTAACATTTCTATCTTTATCCCATCAATCCCGGCTGCCTTACCCCCTTTCATTTTACCTACTGCCTCACGAACTTCCCCCACACTCACAACTGGCTCTTCCTCACTCCTACAAGATGTTATTCCTCCTTGCCCTATACACGAAATCACAGCTTCCCTATCTTCATCAACATTTAACAATTCCTCAAAATATTCCTTCCATCTTCCCAATACCTCTAACTCTCCATTTAATAACTCTCCTCTCCTATTTTTAACTGACAAATCAATTTGTTCTCTAGGCTTTCTTAACTTGTTAATCTCACTCCAAAACTTTTTCTTATTTTCAACAAAATTTGTTGATAACATCTCACCCACTCTCTCATTTGCTCTCTTTTTACATTGCTTCACCACTCTCTTAACCTCTCTCTTTTTCTCCATATACTCTTCCCTCCTTGCATCACTTCTACTTTGTAAAAACTTCTCATATGCTAACTTTTTCTCCCTTACTACTCTCTTTACATCATCATTCCACCAATCGCTCCTCTTCCCTCCTGCACCCACTTTCCTGTAACCACAAACTTCTGCTGAACACTCTAACACTACATTTTTAAACCTACCCCATACCTCTTCGACCCCATTGCCTATGCTCTCATTAGCCCATCTATCCTCCAATAGCTGTTTATATCTTACCCTAACTGCCTCCTCTTTTAGTTTATAAACCTTCACCTCTCTCTTCCCTGATGCTTCTATTCTCCTTGTATCCCATCTACCTTTTACTCTCAGTGTAGCTACAACTAGAAAGTGATCTGATATATCTGTGGCCCCTCTATAAAC
>NC_091309.1:11727221-11819721 GCF_038502225.1 Cherax quadricarinatus
CAAATTTTTCATGATGGCTTTATGAATGTATTGTACATCACAGTGTTTTACTTGAACCAATAATACTGTGCACAGAGATCACTCTTGAAGCATGTGAGAACACACTGGGGCTGTAGCATCACCACTCAGTTTATTAAACATTACTGTTAGGAATTTCACAGAATCTAGTACATATGGCACATTTTTTTCCATCACATGTGATGGTCACACAAAATTTCTTTTTGGCATTTGTCATAATGTTGTTGATGTTTTGAACCCCTTCAATATACTGCATCAAAGTCTCACCACCAAGTGTAAGAAGCACTGAATGGTTGGCAATCCTTTGCCAGTATATGTATAAAGCAAAGCAGTTTTCTCAGTTTGGGAAAGGCTTCCTTGTTGATGTTGGTCAGTTTGTCAGTGTTTTGCCTGAGATGTACCTGGTTGGACAATCTAGGCTTGATGTTCCCAAGCAGATGTGGTGTATGCTATACTAATTTCACAAACCTGAATGCTATTCAGCCTCATTGACTCGCATAATTTTTATGGTTGGTGTTCTGGATTTTCAAGGTTCTGCATCACTTGCTACATACAGCTGTTTGGCTTAGGCACTGTTAAAATGAAGCCTTTTTTCTGCCACTGTATGGAAGTTTCTACTGTACTTAGTTTCTTTTCATTTGCTTTTTTGTCAGTTCTTTCTTCCTCTGTCAATTTTCTTTTCTTTTTCTCCTTTCAAGGATTGGACACTCAGGATGCGGACGACCGCAGCGAGCATTCGCAGCTCTGCCCACACACGGGCTGCTGCCATGGCACGTAGTTCACACAGGATGCAGGCTCTGCAGTCTCCCTAGGATTTTGAGCATCATCCATGGAGTGTTTTTTGCATCTTACAAGATATACAGCAAGGAAAGTTCTATGGAGCATGAAACTGTTGCTCTGTGCATTGCTAAAAGATGAAAAAAAATACATTGTAGTTTTTATTATTCATAGCATACAGAATTTGGTTGCATTTAACAGTTCTAATAAACTTTTAAACTTCAACCTATTGATTTTTACCTTGATAAAAAACATATGCACAAAGCACAATATAAAGGTGAAAATTACACTCGCTCACCAGCAGCCAGCATTAAAACTCCCCTCCAGGCAGACTATTTTTGCCTAGGTTGGAGGCACGCTTAACTACTGCAACAGCCTCTGCCCCTCAAGGAAGGTTTCTTGATACTGGTGAATGGCTCTTGATTCAAGGAACTGGACTTGTCCTCCCTTGGGTTGAACCTGATTGCCTCCCGTTTCCTCAGGCTATGTATGACCCTTACAGGTTTAGTTCTCCCCATGAATGTAATAATATGCCAGCCTTTGCACTGTGTCCTTATTTGCACAGTGTAAGAATATAAGATAATCACATGACTGTTAGCAAGGGTAGCCCACTGTGAACACTCAAGAGTTTTGTTCTTATAACTTACATGTTACGCTTTTTAGTCACAGGAGTAAAATTATACTCATGGCGACCTATCATCAGTGTCCCTGCAATTTTGTAAAGCTTCATTGGTTGCAACACGTACTACTTCCTCTCTAATTCCATTCCAGTGGTCAAACACTTTGTAAAGAAATACTTTCTAGTATCTTTTTTAGGGATTGTTTTTTCCTTAGTTTACATTTGTGGTCTCTTGTTGTGCCTGTGGATGGGGCTAAACAAACTTTTTTTTTATCTATTCTCCTGTATTCTTTTTATTTTCACCTAAATTTTTTATGCCTTATAGATAGGGAACAGAGGATATAATGTAGAAGGGGTGTAGATTAGTAAGATGTATGTGCAACACCTAAATATCTTTAATGACAGACATTTTGCCTGCACAGTAGGCCTTATCAATCCAATAGAAGTATGAGAATGTAACCTTTATGCCGGAAACAGTGGAAGAGGCGAAAAGATGCAGCAATGGTAGGTGTGGTCACGTGGGCAGGGACCACTAGTGGAAGTAGGTCAGGCCTATACAGTAAAATGGGCCAGAGATTTAGAAATGGAGTTGCTGCTGTGTCAAACAAGTATCATTAGATCAAATTTATAATGCCAACAAGATGATGAATAAGATGCAGTACTTATTCATCATATAGTTGATATAATGATAGGTGTGCAATTCAAATTTCTATTCTTTTTAAAACACTGTCTCCCACCGAGGTAGGGTGACCCAAAAAAAGAAGAAACACTTTCACCATCACTCACTCCATCACTGTCTTGCCAGAGGAGCACTGATACTACAGTTCAAAACCACAAATATCCCTACCCCTCCTTCAGAGTGTAGACTCTGTACTTCCCACCTCCAGGACTCGAGTCCAGCTACCTGGTTTCCTTATATTCCTTCATAAATGTTACCTTGCTCACACTCCAAACAGCATGTCAGGTCAAAAACCACTTGCCTCCACTCACCCGTATCTAACATGCTCCCACATGCTTGCTGGACCTCCTTTACCCCATCCCTCCAATCTTTCCTGGTACGACCCCTATCACCTTCCCTCCACTACAGATTTATACATCCTCCAAGTCATCTTGGTTTGTTCCATCCTCTTTAAATGTCTGAACCACCTCAACAGCCCCTCTTCAGCTCTCTGGATAACACTTTTAGTAGCCAAAACTGTATCCCCACCTGCTTTTAACATTTCTGTCTTTATCCTATCAACCCCAGTTGCATTACTCTCTTTCATTTTTACATACTGCCATGTGCATCTCCCCCACTCTCACATTTGGCTTTTCCTCACTCCTAAAAGATGTTATACCACCCTGGCTAATGCATAAAATCACAGCCACCCTTTCCTCATCAACATTTAACAATTCCTCAAAATATTCTCACCATCTTCCCAATACCCCAACTCTCCTCTTCTTTTTTTAATTGTTAAATCAATTCATTCCCTAGGCTACTGAGATGTTAGAAGACACTGCATTTTTTCAGTCTCAGAGGTGTCAGGAAGTGGAATGACCTTAGTGAAGAAGTGGTAGAGGCAGGCTCCATACATAATTTTAAGAGCAGGTATGATAGGGCCCACAATGCTTACATGTAAAGGGAGTAAATTTGGAGAGTGGCAAGTTATGAAGCTGGGAAGAATTTTAATTTGAGAGTTATTATTATTTTTTTATTATCACACTGGCCTATTCCCACCAAGGCAGGGTGGCCCAAAAAAAAAAACTTTCACCGTCATTCACTCCATCACTGTATTGCCAGAAGGGTGCTTTACACTACAGTTTTTAAACTGCAACATTAACACCCCTCCTTCAGAGTGCAGGCACTGTACTTCCCATCTCCAGGACTCAAGTCCGGCCTGCCGGTTTCCCTGAACCCCTTCATAAATGTTACTTTGCTCACACTCCAACAGCACGTCAAGAATTAAAAACCATTTGTCTCCATTCACTCCTATCAAACACGCTCACTCATGCCTGCTGGAAGTCCAAGCCCCTTGCACACAAAACCTCCTTTACCCCCTCCCTCCAACCTTTCCTAGGCCGACCCCTACCACGCCTTCCTTCCACTACAGACTGATACACTCTTGAAGTCATTCTGTTTCGCTCCATTCTCTCTACATGTCCGAACCACCTCAACAACCCTTCCTCAGCCCTCTGGACAACAGTTTTGGTAATCCCGCACCTCCTCCTAACTTCCAAACTACGAATTCTCTGCATTATATTCACACCACACATTGCCCTCAGACATGACATCTCCACTGCCTCCAGCCTTCTCCTCGCTGCAACATTCATCACCCATGCTTCACACCCATATAAGAGCGTTGGTAAAACTATACTCTCATACATTCCCCTCTTTGCCTCCAAGGACAAAGTTCTTTGTCTCCACAGACTCCTAAGTGACCACTCACCCTTTTCCCCTCATCAATTCTATGATTCACCTCATCTTTCATAGACCCATCCGCTGACACGTCCACTCCCAAATATCTGAATACATTCACCTCCTCCATACTCTCTCCCTCCAATCTGATATCCAATCTTTCATCACCTAATCTTTTTGTTATCCTCATAACCTTACTCTTTCCTGTATTCACTTTTAATTTTCTTCTTTTGCATTACCAAATTCATCCACCAATCTCTGCAACTTCTCTTCAGAATCTCCCAAGAGCAAAGTGTCATCAGCAAAGAGCAACTGTGACAACTCCCACTTTATGAGTGATTCTTTATCTTTTAACTCCACGCCTCTTGCCAAGACCCTCGCATTTACTTCTCTTACTACCCCATCTATAAATATATTAAACAACCACGGTGACATCACACATCCTTGTCTAAGGCCTACTTTTACTGGGAAATAATTTCCCTCTTTCCTACATACTCTAACTTGAGCCTCACTATCCTCGTAAAAACTCTTCACTGCTTTCAGTAACCTACCTCCTACACCATACACCTGCAACATCTGCCACATTGCCCCCCTATCCACCCTGTCATACGCCTTTTCCAAATCCATAAATGCCACAAAGACCTCTTTAGCCTTATCTAAATACTGTTCACTTATGTGTTTCACTGTAAACACCTGGTCCACACACCCCCTACCTTTCCTAAAGCCTCCTTGTTCATCTGCTATCCTATTTTCCGTCTTACTCTTAATTCTTTCAATAATAACTCTACCGTACACTTTACCAGGTATACTCAACAGACTTATCCCCCTATAATTTTTGCACTCTCTTTTGTCCCCTTTGCCTTTATACAAAGGAACTATGCATGCTCTCTGCCAATCCCTAGGTACCTTACCCTCTTCCATACATTTATTAAATAATTGCACCAACCACTCCAAAACTATATCCCCACTTGCTTTTAACATTTCTATCTTTATCCCATCAATCCCGGCTGCCTTACCCCCTTTCATTTTACCTACTGCCTCACGAACTTCCCCCACAGTCACAACTGCCTCTTCCTCACTCCTACAAGATGTTATTCCTCCTTACCCTATACACGAAATCACAGCTTCCCTATCTTCATCAACATTTAACAATTCCTCAAAATATTCCCTCCATCTTCCCAATACCTCTAACTCTCCATTTAATAACTCTCCTCTCCTATTTTTAACTGACAAATCCATTTGTTCTCTAGGCTTCCTTAACTTGTTAATCTCACTCCAAAACTTTTTCCTATTTTCAACAAAATTTGTTGATAACATCTCACCCACTCTCTCATTTGCTCTCTTTTTACATTGCTTCACCACTCTCTTAACCTCTCTCTTTTTCTCCATATACTCTTCCCTCCTTGCATCACTTCTACTTTGTAAAAACTTCTCATATGCTAACTTTTTCTCCCTTACTACTCTCTTTACATCATCATTCCACCAATCGCTCCTCTTCCCTCCCGCACCCACCTTCCTGTAACCACAAACTTCTGCTGACCACTCCAACACTATATTTTTAAACCTACCCCATACCTCTTCGACCCCATTGCCTATGCTCTCATTAGCCCATCTATCCTCCAATAGCTGTTTATATCTTACCCTAACTGCCTCCTCTTTTAGTTTATAAACATTCACCTCTCTCTTCCCTGATGCTTCTATTCTCCTTGTATCCTATCTACCTTTTACTCTCAGTGTAGCTACAACTAAAAAGTGATCTGATATATCTGTGGCCCCTCTATAAACATGTACATCCTGAAGTCTACTCAACAGTCTTTTATCTACCAATACATAATCCAACAAACTACTGTCATTTCGCCCTACATCATATCTTGTATACTTATTTATCCTCTTTTTCTTAAAATATGTATTGCCTATAACTTAACCCCTTTCTATACAAAGTTCAATCAAAGGGCTCCCATTATCATTTACACCTGGCACCCCAAACTTACCTACCACACCCTCTCTAAAAGTTTCTCCTACTTTAGCATTCAGATCCCCTACCACAGTTACTCTCTCACTTGGTTCAAAGGCTCCTATACATTCACTTAACATATCCCAAAATCTCTCTCTCTCCTCTACATTCCTCTCTTCTCCAGGTGCATACACGCTTATTATGACCCACTTTTCGCATCCAACCTTTACTTTAATCCACATAATTCTTGAATTTACACTTTCATATTCTCTTTTCTCCTTCCATAACTGATCCTTCAACATTACTGCTACCCCTTCCTTTGCTCTAACTCTATCAGATACTCCAGATTTAATCCCATTTATTTCCCCCCACCGAAATTCCCCTACATCCCCCTACCCCCTACATCCACGCACATTCAAGCATCCCAGTTTTATAAAGTTTTTCTTCTTCTCTTTTTTAGTAAATGTCTACAGGAGAAGGGGTTACTAGCAGATTGCTCCCGGCATTTTAGTCGCCTCATACGACACGCATGGCTTACGGAGGAAAGATTCTTTTCCACTTCCCCATGGACAATAGAAGAAATAAAGAAGAACAAGAGTTATTTAGAAAAAGGAGAAAAACCTAGATGTATGTATATATATATGCATGTGCGTGTCTGTGAAGTGTGACCAAAGTGTAAGTAGGAGTAGCAAGATATCCCTGCTATCTAGCGTGTTTATGAGACAGAAAAAGAGACCAGCATTCCTACCATCATGCAAAACAGTTACAGGTTTCCGCTTCACAGTCATATGGCAGGACGGTAGTACTCCCCTGGGTGGTTGCTGTCTACCAACCTACTACCTACACCTATTTTCAGTATTCAAGAGTTTTGGTGCATTTTGAGGAACCTTCAGGAACCCATTTTAAATCATACAAATGCTCTAAAATTTAACTTACTTTCTTCATATTATTGTTAGGTTCTGAAGTTGTAGCATGGAAATTAGACAGTTTGCCAAAGGTTGCATTTTTAAAATCATATGTTTAGAGAACAGGACTGTACATATTCCTTGTGTGGCCTTGGCTGATATAAATTCTAAAGTTTGCATGTACTGGGTGCAAGGAGGAGTGCCCAAGGGGATGGAATTTTTTTTATGAGATGAGTGGTTATGAATTTTAGAAACAGATAAATGCCCTATGAATAAATAACAGTATGTTAAAATAAAAATGAAGAAGCAAACCAGAATTAACTTGAAATTATAACTGTTTCAGGAGCATTTGTTTTCACTGACTCATACAGTATTTGTACAGTCAAGACTCTTCAAAATGAACACCTTGATGCTGCTCAAGTTCACTTAGTCCAATTAATTGGTCCTACTCTCCTTCTTTGGATGAAACCTGGTTACCTTCAATTCCCTAGGGACTGTAGGACCCTCTTGGGGTTTGTGCTGTCTCATGTATGTACAGTACTGTAATAATAATAATGCTTAAGTCAAGAAAGGGAAATTAATTATACAGGGACTGTAGATTGTGAAGCCTTATCATTAAAATTGTTTCCAGGTGAAATGAGTAAGAGGTGAGAATTTTCCTCACACCTTCCTGAGATGCTGCCATTAAGATGTAATTATTAAGTTTTGGAGGATTACCAGTAAGATTGTTTCCAGATGAAATGTGTAAGCGGCGAGAATTTTACTCGGGCCACCCCGAGACACCCCCCGCAACACCAGAAGATGGAGGAAGTGATCTGGGAAGGTGGTACATACTGCCAGATGACCCAGTGTCTCTGGCCCTACACCCAGCACCATCCTCCTTGACCAACAGATGCTACAACACTCACCTGATGCCAGCTACGTCACTAAATACATGCTTTAATATTAACCCTCAAACTGTGAGGGGTGATGAGCTAACTAACCAGGTTAATAAAGTAAGTGAAATTGGATATTTTAGATATTGTGGGAAATGTTAAATGCTTTTAATGGGTTCATGTTGTTGTAGATATTGTGTGAAATGGGAAGTTTCTTGAATGGGGCTCTTGTTCAAGACATTGTGAGAAATGAGGAGTGCTTTTAACCCTTTGAGGGTCGACAGGCCCTCTCCGAAACTCGTTCTCAGGGTCGGCCAAATTTAAAAAAAAAAAAAAATTATTTTCTCTTATGAAAAGATAGAGAATCTTTTCCCGATCATAAAGACACCAAAAGTTTGAAATTTGATAGAAAACTTACGGAATTATGCTCTCGCAAAGTTAGCGGTCTCGGCGATGTTTACGCATCGGTGATTTTGCCCACTTTGAGCCCCATTTTCGGCCAATTTCACTGTACTAGTCGACAAAAAACATGAATATTTCGCTAGAACTCCATTTTTTCTATCGAATGGATGCAAGAAACCACTCATTTATGAAATTCAACTATCCAGTACAGTGGTCAGAATTTAGCAATTTTGCCAATTTCACACAAATTTCAAAAGATGCCAATTTCGGAATAGGGTCCAGAATAAACAAGAAAGACATTCCTGGCACTAAAATGACATTTCCTCTAGTCATTAGTCATGTCTCAAGTCCCCTCTTATATTCTTTTGCTTTCCACTTTGAATTTTTATTTTCACAAAAAATATAAGATTTACTGTTATGCAGACTACTGCATTAGTGTAAAAAATGGTATAAATATTATTGGTGCACTTGTGAAAGAATATTAGACTCACCAGTTGACGTGTATTGCACGCTTGGCACGATTTGTTTACTTTTGAAGTTTGGTAAAAATCGAACATTTCTGCTACTTTGAGCTCAATTTCAAGGCACCTTTCTTTGTAAAACCAGTCAAAATCATCTCAATTTCTGTAATATGTCTTCCATTCTATAAAATGAGACCAAGAAAACTAGAATACAACAATAAATACCATACGAAAATACACTGCAAAGTCGCTGATTTATTAAAAAAAAATGGTCAAAGTTTTTTTTTTCTCATTATGCACTGTGTGCTGCAGGATTTTTTTTAGACTGTGCACACTGACCACATAGACCCATTCTTTCATATGAAGGCCTACCAGCTTTCTCCCACTAGATTTGAGGCCGCTAGAATTTATGAGTACTAGTACGTCAAAAACCCCTACGCGTAAAACGTACTAGTACGACGAAAACCCTCAAAGGGTTAATGGGGCTCTTATTTAAGACATTGTGAGTAATGAGAATGGCTTTTATGACTGCATTCATTGATATGAATATACAGTTCTTCTACTATTCAGTCTCACAAATCTCAAAAGTCATGAATAATACAAAATTTTATCCACAGAAGTTTTTCACTGCCTCAGTTTGTGTTGTATCTCTTTAATTATTTCTCTAATCTGGTTAGGAGTGGAATTCACAAGAATGACCAGAAAGATATAAGATTTGGATGTGGGTAAGCCAATCAGCACATTTTGAACTAAATCCTATGTTAGTTTTGAATTTAGGAGTCATATCCCAAGCCCCACAATATAGGGGGTGTGCACCAAGCAACAATATTGGGGGTCTTGTGCTGAGCCCCACAATTTAGGGATAACTGTGAAAATCCACAAATTATTGAATCTATTCGTAGTTTGCCCTTCAATAAAAATATTGGATAATTGAATTTTTGGAATTAGGAGCCATGTGAGCATAAAGAAAAAGTTTAATATGATTTGGAAAGGGGTGATACATACAGCCTAACATAGAGTTAAAACTAAAGTAATCTTTAGTGTCTGATTGTACAAGATATTTTCTAGGTTCTAATATTTGGAGAGCTAGAATGTATTCTGTAGAATGTATAGTGTGCTTTTGCAATTCAGTTGGATACATTCTTTTTCTCGTGTTTTGGAATTGTACTCTTTTTAATACTAGATTGTAAATTACAGAATTCATTTGGCCATGTTCGTTACCTCCAATGCCCAGCTGGAGTCAGTGTAGCTCAGTTGAAGAGATTACTACGAGCAAAGTTTGGTGTCGGACCATCTCACCCCATGGCTCTTCTTACAAGCTCATCAGATGACCCACTACATGATACCTTAACACTCGTTGATGTGGCTTACATCACATCATGGCAGAGGGTTTGTATTTATTCTTATTTGCAGGCTTGTGTATTATGGTCATGTCCAGGTTATTATGAGAGATTTTTTAATTGACTATTGATTTGTTTCTGGCCAATATTGTGTTACAAGACCGACTTCATACATCATTATTGAGTGTTTTGAATTATTAAATTTCATACAAATGTTCGCTCAGCCTCAGTCTCAGAGGCAATATAGGAAAATCCTGAAAGTTATGTAAGTGAAGCCTTTTCTATCAGTACTCCATTATTGGCTAAATTTAGTGTTGATTTTGGTTGATAGCTGAGGATCTTCTTACTCTAGATCTATATCATAGTACTGAGAGTAATAAATTCAATTGAGGAATAACTTTTTACATAAATAATGATACTAAAATCAATAATAATAAGTAAATCTAGCACCTTACCATACAGGCTGGTGGTGATTAGTGTAATCGATTTGAGGTCCGACCTAATACTGTACACAGCAGGACTCATCAGGTTTGTGTTAAGGCTTCCTAGTTGTCAGGAGTATGGCTGTCCACACTAACATCTTTTAAGGACAGACTAAATCAGGAAGGCAGGATGAATATGTTAAGTTATATAATTTCTTGCAACATTCAGAAATGTGCAAAGGCTATGAAAAAATTAGTTTTTCATAAATATTCTGTTATGTAAATGTAAAAGTTTTACATTACAGTTAAAAATCTACCCTCAGTAAATTTTTTCCTCACTAATCTGAAGCTCTTCTTTCAGACTGAGCCGTTACAGCTGTTTTACCGAATATACGAACGTGCAAGTAAAAAAATCAAGTTAGATCCGGAGAGCTTCAGTTCTGAACCTCTCAGCTCCTCGGAAGAAATGCCAAAATTGGAGCCAAGTGTTGGTGGTGATATTACCAGTACTATGTATGGGTCCTCAGACTCAACAAGCAGCATGTCAGACTACAGTTGTGCTCCTCTTTTACAGGCTGTTGGAGCTTTAGACTCTGATTCTCCAGTAAAGAATGAATCATCTGTGGAAATGCCTGTGAGCGAATCCATAAAAATTGAAGAGAAACCTTGTGAGACACCAAAATTGAAAGAAACTGGAGAGAAAAATTTATCAACTGCAAATTCAATTGAAACATTTGTGAGTACATTTGTTGAACCTTGTACAAAGGATTCACAAGCAGTGGTAAAGCATGAGCCACATTCAGAATTGACACAGGGTAATGTTTGTGATAGTATTATGAAAACAGAGAGTGCTGTAAGTGGATCTAGTGTAGTGGACACCATTGTGACATACTCTGGAGCTTATACAACGCCAAGTAATGGTGTGAGTGTTGGGGTCGCATTCATGCCCGGAGAGCTTGGCTACATAAGCCCTGCTGGAGTTCCCTGTGCAATAATCTCAAATGCTGGGTGTGTTCCAGTGACTGGGAATTGTATTCCTAATAATACAAATATTCCTGTTTTGTGTAACACTGATGTCCATAGACACACAGAAGGTGATGGGGATGTAGGTGTTGTAAATAAATGGAATTCAACAGGACCTGTGGAAAAAGCCCATGTTAAAAGGGAAAATTCTCAAGTGCCTGCAGATGTCAGTTCCAGGAGAGAGGGGGTCAGAGTAAGCGAGGAAGATGAGGGTAAAGAAGTGCAGCTCAAAATAAGTGAGTCAGGAGTGATGAGTGTGTGCGGGCGGGACACGACTGTTGAGGGGGTGCTCAATTCCATAGAGTCAGAAGCTTGTGAACTTTTGTCAAAAATAGAAAGTGGTTCTCTATGTGAAGAATTTCTGCCTAAACCTGTAGAAAAGCATGCAGAGAAAAATGCTTTTGAAGCAGGTAATTGTGCAAAAAAATCGAGGACAAAAGATAGATCAGGTGAAGTGGTACGAAGCAAGGGAGACACGAAGTCAAATAAAGATCAGCATTGTCAAAAAGGGGAAAAGCTAAAATCCTCAAATATGAGTAATATTTCCATACTGAACCAAAAATCAGAAAGTGCTAATGTGAGAGAAATGAAAGGAGTAACACCTAAAGTAAATTCTAATGACGAGCGTCATCTGGACAATACGTGCAATGACAAAACTATGGCTGATAGTAAAGAGAAAACTATGGACAAAAATTCTGATATGAAAAAGTGGGGTGACTTACAGAATAGTAAGGAGCTGAAGGATGATAACACTAAAGACTCTCGGTTAAGTCACATCCCAGCCAGTCTTACTGCAGCAAGTATGGCTAACCTAAATAAGCCACATCTTAAAGCTGGTACATCTAAAATTTCTCAAGGGGAAGAAAATAAAAATAAAGAGCAAAAGCCTAATAATGGGTTAAATTCAAAGAAGGAAGGTAAACAAGAATTGACAGCAAAATCTTTATCTGGTAGTGGATGCAGAAAGTCTTCACAGTCTTATGGTTACAAAACTTTGAAAACTCCTCCCAAAAGTTGGAACCCTACAATATCCCGAGAACAGTTAGCTTTGGTAGCAGGTAAATCATCACTTAGCAAGGGTAACAAAGAACCCCCTCGAACAAATAAGTTTTTCAAAGCGCGCAATGCTCCTCGATTTTTGGGAAATCCATCTGCAGGGGTTAAGCCTATGTATTCTCATGTGGTTGACAATAATGGATCTCAAAAGCGTGCTAGTGTTTTAAAACTTGACCCAAAAACATTGGGTCCTATATCAGTGCCAGTTAGTAATGATTTGATTTCTCCAACTTCAGTCTCGCGTTCAACTTCCTCTGCGTCTTCCGTACAGTCTACAGCACCAGCGACAACTCAGACTGCATCGTCTACTTTGCGATTATTACCTTCACAGACTGTTGACCAAAGATGTCCAAGCAATGTGCAGACGGACCCAGTAGTTGTTGAGCCTCATGCTGCTGTATCAAAAGTCAAAGACACACTTATTGCCACTACCAAAGCTGCTCCCACACTATCTACATCATTAACAAGTGGAGTTAAGGAAAGTACAAATTCTAGTTCAAAAGTCATTAGTAATGCTAACACTTCACAAGACAAAAATTATCCACATAAGAATACAAAGAGTGCAAGATCATCAAGCAACAACAGTAGTACCACCAATAGAAATTTAAAATTACCAAGTGTGCAAACAAGTGGTAGTTCCAAACTTGAAATAAAGCAAGATAATAAAACCAATGGTGGAACAGTGGGTTTGGTTGGAAACAGCATGGCAAGCCTTGTAGCCAACAGTCCACTTATGAATCAACTAAAATTGGCTGTCTCAACAGCCATGAGTACTGGTATTGCACAAGTTAAGGCTGAAACAGTTAGTTCACTCACTGCTCCTAATACTAATCTTCAGCCACAACAGCATCTTACTCTTGGTTCACCGGCAGTTGGTGTTAGTATAATTCCTTCTTGTGGGGTATCTTTTCCAGGGGCCATTGGTACTCTTCCTTTGCCTTATTACACTAATCCCTCTCTGGCCTATCCAGCATATCCTTATTTGTACCAAGGAGCAGAGACTATTGGCCTTATACCTCCACATCACTCTGCATCATTTATCCCAACATTCCCTGCATGTCTCCCACCTCGATCACCTCTTAGCCCACGAAACATCGGAGGGGCAAAGATGATGCCAGAATTGCCTTTGCAATCAAGCCTCCTTCCTATGGTGCCTCTGGTATCTCAGGTTCCTGCTCAGACTATGTCTCCACGACCAATGACTCCTCCATCTCCTAGGACTCCTACATCAACCCAGTCTCCAAGACCATATCCAGCTCAATCACCAAGGCAGTATAGCACAAATCAGTCTTCAAGACCTCTTACACCACAGTCTCCCAAATCAATACCTTCAGTACAGTCTACAAGGCCTCAAACCCAGTCTCCAAAACTACATCCAAATCTCCAGCCAACAGTCAGTCAGTCTCACCGATTAAATAATACTGGTTTGCTAGTTACACAACCCCAGTGTTTGACAGTATCTGGCCAACCAGAGAAATTTCAGTTAAGTACCCAGCAAATGCCCTCAATGGCCTCTTCATTTCTTGACTCGTCAGATATCTTAAACTCCAATTCTGTCTCTTTGCAAAATTCTTCTTACAAACAAAATGCTTGTGTACAAACATCAGTCTCTCACACCTTACTTACACCCAAAAGTGTTTGTAATTCCCCAAATTCATTAAAGCCTCCTGTGCCTCAGTCTCCAAGATCTATCATTAGCAATCAGCCTGGGGTATGTCTCATGCAAGTAGTACCCTCCACCACTTCACAGTCCAGTATATCACATACCCCCCAGTCTCCAAAACCTAACAGACCTCATACACCACAATCTCCTAAGTGTTTGAACTCTACCCAGTGTGCAACACTACAGACACATGTTAATAATGTTTCCCAAGCAAATTCACCTCAATCTAGACATCATGGGATTTCCTCCCAACAGCCAGAACTAAGAATAGCAAGTAATAACAAGACCAAAGCTAAAAATGTAGAAGCAAACAGCAGAAAGGTGGTAGATAATGCAACATCTGGTCAACTGGGTGGAATCTCAAATTCTTTCCCTAGTTCTGTTGTATCCTCCTCATTTCCAGTTTCCCAGGTCAGTTCATCTTTTTCAACAAGTGGGCTGAATACCCCCATAAATAGTGCTTCTGGGAATAAAGTTTATATTCCTCATGGAACAAACGTATCGGTTTCCTCAAGCTTCCCTACACTGTACCCAGACAGTATTGTAAATTCTCTGCCATTGCCTCTGGCTAACACTTTAGTTACTCCTGAAGTGTCAGCTGCAGCTATGTCATTCTCACTATGTAATTCTTCATCTGCCCTTCCTATTTCCTTGAGTAATGTGTCCAGTTCTCTACCAGTTGTATCTTACAACAACTCTGCTGTCTCTCTACCTACCTGCCCTGTGACACTTCCCCAAGCCTTCTATCCAGGTAGTACTGCACTCTCCATAAATTTGCCACCAAACTCACTGCAGTCTGTCTCACAGCCCTTAACTTCTACACAGACCCTCCAGTCATCTTACATCAGTGTAACTGCAGGGAACACACCCAAGAGTAATGCATCTGTTGTGTCTGTATCAACCAACAACAGTGGTGTTGGATCAGTACCATGTAGAAGTGCAGCTGTTTTGACAATGTCCACTGAGAGCACAGCATATGCACCCATTCCCTCTAGCAGTAGCAGTTGTGTTCTACCCATACCCACAAGTAGTGTTGCTGCTGTAACAGATCCTAGTTTCACCTCAGTGACTGTAACTATGCCAATGACTGTAACAGCACTAGTACCAAAGTCTCCTGCTGTTACCATTGTTAAAGGTACATCATGTAGTACATCAAGTACAACTGTACCCTTGATCTGCACAGCTTCTTCACCATTGGTTGGTATCCCATATGTACCCCTCAGCAGTACATTAAGTATGTCTGCACCTGTAAGTAATACAGTGACTACATCTGTATCGCTAAGCAGTATAACAAGTGCACCCATACCTTTAAGTGGTATAGGAAGTATATCTGGACTTGAAAGCAGTCCAACAAACACCACTGTGCCACTGAGTAGTACAGTGAGTACAGCCGCACCCCAAACTAGTGCAGTGAGTAGAACTGTCCCTCAAAGTACTACATTAAGCACAGTGGTGTCCCAGATTAGTACAGCAAGTACTACTGTATGCCAAAGTACATCAAGTACTACTGTGGCCCACAGTAATACAACATGTACTTCTGTACCCCAGATTAGTTCTGCGAGTACTACTATATGCCAGAGTAGTACTGCAAGTATAACTACTCTATCCCAAACTAGTGCAGCCAACTCTATCGTTCCCCAAAGCAGCACAGCAGGTATAGCTGTATCCCTAAGTAGTACAGCTAATACATCTGTACCTGTAAGTAGTACTGTGAGTATGACTGTACCCCAAAACAGTGCAGCAGGTATGACTGTATCCCCGACTTGTACAGTAGTTTTAACTGCACCCAGTAGAAGTACAGGTGTATCTCTAAGCAGCTCGTCCGGTAACAGTTTACCAGCATGTAAAAAAGATGTTAAAACAGTATCTGCAAACCGTAAAGCTAGTACAACTGTACCCCTAAGCAGTAATTTAGGTACTACCATAGCCCTTGGCAGTACAACAAGTACATCCACACCCGTTGTCAGTACAGCTGGTACAGCAGTCTCCTCCAGTAGTACTGTAGTTACATCCATACCTATCAGCAACACTGCTGGAATATCGATACCCCTCAGTAGTACAGTTGTCGTTGCTCGATCCCAAAGCAGTGGATGTTTTGCCCTCTGTGGTGCAGCGGGTGGGAATTCAGTGTTGAGTGCAAAGGAGAGAGGTGGCTCTGTGCCACAGTCAAGTGCCTGTACCCCCGTCTGTGATGTGACGCATGTGATTGACGCCAAACAGCAGTGTGCTGAACCTAGTGTCAGCAGCAGCAGTGGCCCCAGGCCATGCCTCAAGAGTTAATATTGTTGGATGCCACATATATATAAGCTTATATGCTATGGTGTACCTTAGCTGCCATTTATTTTGTAAATTATAAATTCACAAATATACTTTTATCACTGTGTTTCAAACACTTATTAGTCACTTTAAAAGTTTTGTTTGGGACACTTGAGTTTCTGTCTCCCCTGTATATCTTTTTTTTTTTCTTACCCAAGACACTTGGTAATAAGGTTGCAATGATAAGATCAATATGTTGAAACAGGAAAGACTCACCATTTGTAGTAGTTTCAGCATGTTCGATTTTCCTTGTTACCTACCTATAATTTTGGGAAAAAATTAAGTTTTCCTCTATTTCTCTTACATTTTTCTTTCTCTCTCTCTCTTTTTCTCATAATTGTTCTCTATTTTCTTTTTCTTTCCTCTTCTCTTTTTATGTTTTTTTTTCTTTTTTATCATTTATCTCTCTTTCTCATTTTTTTATTTTATAATTTTTCTTTCTTTTCTCTCTCAATTTTTTCTGTATTTTTCCCTTTAGGTACTTGTACATTTCCTGTGCTTTACAGGTGATGACATGTTGGGCCAAAGTATTTGAACCTCCCTCGTCTTTACTTGAGCAATGTCGAACAAGAATGTTATATGCAACTATTGAACAGATTTATTTTTCACAAGTTTTTTACTATAGTAACATTTTAATATTAATTTGTATGGCAGTGCAGCAGTTTTGTATTTTAATCCATTGTGATATCCCTAGTATTTTGAAGGACATAAAACACAGCTTAAAATTAAGGAATTCTTTAGTATTGGTCCAGTTCTCTATAGTATTGTTGTAATAAATATTTGGTATGTTGAGCTCATAATTAGTTTCAACCTTGATGTGCAAAATTTCACATGAATTGTGAGACATAAACAATGTTTAGCATTGTTTTTTTATGAAGATAAAACAACTTGTAGTGCAAATGATGTGTTATATTACCAAGTAAGTTCGTGTTTCATAAGTTAACTACATAACAAATGGTATATTGGGGAAACAGTGTTTTGTTCATTTAATATCATGAATGGTTGCCCTGCAACCTGCTTGTCAGTTATATATAGAAATACAGTATTGCATTTGATTTTCTTGTCAATGGTCACCTATCTAAATTGAGTGATGTGACTTCTGCGAGTGTCCTTATTGGTTTTCTGTGATGTCCATATTTTTTTTTGTGTGTGTGTAAGCACTGAGAAGCTACTTGGGCACCATCAGTATCAGTGATCCAACATTAGCTTTAACACAGTGTGTCTGTGTTTCTTCACACTTGTGATTATTCCTGAGGTTAGTTCAATTATAAACTATTGAATAACTTCATAATTGTAGTTATCTAGTACATTGTAAAACATTTTGGGCTGGAAGTGGAGGTTTGTGATACACTTTATTGACTAATTGGTGAAGCACACATTGTGATTGTTAATAGAACATGCTTTTATTGCAGCTAGGAGTATATCCTCTCCTCGCACCAGCCTGCTGAATTTAGTCATGATGTAGTGAATACAGTCATGAGCTAAATTTGTATTTTTACACGAATAGATAATGATATTGTAGGAGTTAAAAATGAAACACTGAAGTGGTGGCCATCCTGCTCTTTATCCATCAACTATTAAAGATGTTGGTTGTAAATTGTTTATATGGTGTGTGTGTGTGTATATATATATATATTTATTTTTTTTTTTCAACAAGTCGGTCGTCTCCCACCGAGGCAGGGTGACCCAAAAAAGAAAGAAAATCCCCAAAAAGAAAATACTTTCATCATCATTCAACACTTTCACCACACTCACACATTATCAGTGCTTTTGCAGAGGTGCTCAGAATACAACAGTTTAGAAGCATATACGTATAAAGATACACAACATATCCCTCCAAACTGCCAATATCCCAAACCCCTCCTTTAAAGTGCAAGCATTGTACTTCCCATTTCCAGGACTCAAGTCCGACTATATGAAAATAACCGGTTTCCCTGAATCCCTTCACTAAATATTACCCTGCTCACACTCCAACAGATCATCAGGTCCCAAGTATCATTTGTCTCCATTCACTCCTATCTAACACGCTCACGCACGCTTGCTGGAAGTCCAAGCCCTTCGCCCACAAAACCTCCTTTACCCCCTCTTTCCAACCCTTTCGAGGACGACCCCTACCCCTCTTTCCTTCCCCTATAGATTTATATGCTTTCCATGTCATTCTACTTTGATCCATTCTCTCTAAATGACCAAACCACCTCAACAACCCCTCTTCTGCCCTCTGACTAATGCTTTTATTAACTCCACACCTTCTCCTAATTTCCACACTCCGAATTTTCTGCATAATATTTACACCACACATTGCCCTTAGACAGGACATCTCCACTGCCTCCAACCGTCTCCTCGCTGCTGCATTTACCACCCAAGCTTCACATCCATATAAGAGTGTTGGTACTACTATACTTTCATACATTCCCTTCTTTGCCTCCATAGATAACGTTTTTTGACTCCACATATACCTCAACGCACCACTCACTTTTTTTCCCTCATCAATTCTATGATTAACCTCATCCTTCATAAATCCATCCGCCGACACGTCAACTCCCAAGTATCTGAAAACATTCACTTCTTCCATACTCCTCCTCCCCAATTTGATATCCAATTTTTCTTTATCTAAATCATTTGATACCCTCATCACCTTACTCTTTTCTATGTTCACTTTCAACTTTCTACCTTTACACACATTCTCAAACTCATCCACTAACCTTTGCAATTTTTCTTTAGAATCTCCCATAAGCACAGTATCATCAGCAAAAAGTAACTGTGTCAATTCCCATTTTGAATTTGATTCCCCGTAATTTAATCCCACCCCTCTCCCAAACACCCTAGCATTTACTTCTTTTACAACCCCATCTATAAATATATTAAACAACCATGGTGACATTACACATCCCTGTCTAAGACCTACTTTTACCGGGAAGTATTCTCCCTCTCTTCTACACACCCTAACCTGAGCCTCACTATCCTCATAAAAGCTCTTTACAGCATTTAGTAACTTACCACCTATTCCATAAACTTGCAACATCTGCCACATTGCTCCTCTATCCACTCTATCATATGCCTTTTCTAAATCCATAAATGCAATAAAAACTTCCCTACCTTTATCTAAATACTGTTCACATATATGCTTCAATGTAAACACTTGATCTACACATCCCCTACCCACTCTGAAGCCTCCTTGCTCATCCGCAATTCTACATTCTGTCTTACCTCTAATTCTTTCAATTATAACTCTACCGTATACTTTTCCTGGTATACTCAGTAAACTTATTCCTCTATAATTTTTACAATCTCTTTTGTCCCCTTTCCCTTTATATAAAGGGACTATACATGCTCTCCGCCAATCCCTAGGTACCTTCCCCTCTTTCATACATTTATTAAACAAAAGTACCAACCACTCCAACACTATATCCCCCCTTGCTTTTAAGATTTCTGTCATGATCCCATCAGTTCCAGCTGCTTTACCCCCTTTCATTCTATGTAATGCCTCACATACCTCCACCACACTTACATTCTGCTCTTCTTCACTCCTAAAAGATGGTATACCTCCCTGGCCAGTGCATGAAATTACCGCCTCCCTTTCTTCCTCAACATTTAAAAGTTCCTCAAAATATTCTCGCCATCTACCTAATACCTCCCTCTCCCCATCTACTAACTCCCCTACTCTGTTTTTAACGGACAAATCCATACTTTCCCTAGGCTTTCTTAACTTGTTTAACTCACTCCAAAATTTTTTGTTTTCATTAAAATTTCTTGACAGTGCCTCTCCCACTCTTTCATCTGCTCTCCTTTTGCACTCTCTCACCACTCTCTTCACCTTTCTTTTACTCTCCATATACACTGCTCTTCTTATAACACTTCTGCTTTGTAAAAACCTCTCGTAAGCTACCTTTTTCTCTTTTATCACACCCTTTACTTCATCATTCCACCAATCACTCCTCTTTCCTCCTGCCCCCACCCTCCTATAACCACAAACTTCTGCCCCACATTCTAATACTGCATTTTTAAAACTATTCCAACCCTCTTCAACCCCCCCACTACTCATCTTTGCACTAGCCCACCTTTCTGCCAATAGTCGCTTATATATATATATATATATATATATATATATATATATATATATATATATATATATATATATATATATATATATATATATATATATATATATATATATATATATATATATATATATATATATATATATATATATATAATATATATATATGTATATATATATAATATATATATACTGTATATGTATATTATATATATATATAAATATATATATATATATATATATATATATATATATATATATATATATATATGTATATAATATATATATATATATATATAAATATATATATATATATTTTTTTTTTTTTTTTTTTTTTTTTTTTTTTTTTTTTTTTTTTTTTTTTTTTTTTTTATATGAAGGAGGGGTGTTAATGTTGCAGTTTAAAAACTGTAGTGTAAAGCACCCTTCTGGCAAGACAGTGATGGAGTGAATGATGGTGAAAGTTTTTCTTTTTCGGGCCACCCTGCCTTGGTGGGAATCGGCCAGTGTGATAATAATAAAAAATAATATATATAATATATATATATATATATATATATATATATATATGTCGTGCCGAATATGTAAAACTGGTCAGTTAGCAAGAACTCATTTAAAATAAAGTCCTTTCTAAAATTTTCTCTTATACGTTTAAAGATATTTTTTTTTAATTAATGTTAATGTAAAAAAAATTAATTTTGCACCAAAAGGAACTTAGAAAACTTACCTAACCTTATTATAACAAGCCCAATTTATTTTAGCCTAACCCAACTAAATATATTTTAAATACGTTTACAACAATTTAATACTAAACAAACACAGTGGAATATATTTTTTTCGTTAGGTTCAGAATGATTTTGGCGAAATTATTGCATACACAAATTTTCACTTGTCCTATATAGCAAGATGAGCGTTGCTGTTTAAGCCAAGATCGCAAGTTCTGCTTATTCAGCACGACATATATATATATATATATATATATATATATTTTTTTTTTTTTTTTTTTTTTTTCAACAAGTCGGCCGTCTCCCACCGAGGCAGGGTGACCCAAAAAAGAAAGAAAATCCCCAAAAAGAAAATACTTTCATCATCATTCAACACTTTCACCACACTCGCACATTATCACTGTTTTTGCAGAGGTGCTCAGAATACAACAGTCTAGAAGCATAAACATATAAAGATACACAACATATCCCTCCAAACTGCCAATATCCCAAACCCCTCCTTTAAAGTGCAGGCATTGTACTTCCCATTTCCAGGACTCAAGTCCGACTATATGAAAATAACCGGTTTCCCTGAATCCCTTCACTAAATATTACCCTGCTCACACTCCAACAGATCGTCAGGTCCCAAGTACCATTCGTCTCCATTCACTCCTATCTAACACGCTCACGCACGCTTGCTGGAAGTCCAAGCCCCTTACCCACAAAACCTCCTTTACCCCCTCTCTCCAACCCTTTCGAGGACGACCCCTACCCCGCCTTCCTTCCCCTATAGATTTATATGCTTTCCATGTCATTCTACTGTGATCCATTCTCTCTAAATGACCAAACCACCTCAACAACCCCTCTTCTGCCCTCTGACTAATACTTTTATTAACTCCACACCTTCTCCTAATTTCCACACTCCGAATTTTCTGCATAATATTTACACCACACATTGCCCTTAAACAGGACATCTCCGCTGCCTCCAACCGTCTCCTCGCTGCTGCATTTACCACCCAAGCTTCACACCCATATAAGAGTGTTGGTACTACTATACTTTCATACATTCCCTTCTTTGCCTCCATAGATAACGTTTTTTGACTCCACATATACCTCAACGCACCACTCACCTTTTTTCCCTCATCAATTCTATGATTAACCTCATCCTTCATAAATCCATCCGCCGACACGTCAACTCCCAAGTATCTGAAAACATTCACTTCTTCCATACTCCTCCTCCCCAATTTGATATCCAATTTTTCTTTATCTAAATCATTTGACACCCTCATCACCTTACTCTTTTCTATGTTCACTTTCAACTTTCTACCTTTACACACATTCCCAAACTCATCCACTAACCTTTGCAATTTTTCTTTAGAATCTCCCATAAGCACAGTATCATCAGCAAAAAGTAACTGTGTCAATTCCCATTTTGAATTTGATTCCCCATAATTTAATCCCACCCCTCTCCCAAACACCCTAGCATTTACTTCCTTTACAACCCCATCTATAAATATATTAAACAACCATGGTGACATTACACATCCCTGTCTAAGACCTACTTTTACCGGGAAGTAGTCTCCCTCTCTTCTACACACCCTAACCTGAGCCTCACTATCCTCATAAAAACTCTTTACAGCATTTAATAACTTACCACCTATTCCATATACTTGCAACATCTGCCACATTGCTCCTCTATCCACTCTATCATATGCCTTTTCTAAATCCATAAATGCAATAAAAACTTCCCTATCTTTATCTAAATACTGTTCACATATATGCTTCAATGTAAACACCTGATCTACACATCCCCTACCCACTCTAAAACCTCCTTGCTCATCCGCAATCCTACATTCTGTCTTACCTCTAATTCTTTCAATTATAACCCTACCGTACACTTTTCCTGGTATACTCAGTAAGCTTATTCCTCTATAATTTTTACAGTCTCTTTTGTCCCCTTTCCCTTTATATAAAGGGACTATACATGCTCTCTGCCAATCCCTAGGTACCTTCCCCTCTTTCATACATTTATTAAACAAAAGTACCAACCACTCCAACACTATATCCCCCCCTGCTTTTAACATTTCTGTCATGATCCCATCAGTTCCAGCTGCTTTACCCCCTTTCATTTTACGTAATGCCTCACGTACCTCCCCCACACTTACATTCTGCTCTTCTTCACTCCTAAAAGATGGTATACCTCCCTGACCAGTGCATGAAATTACTGCCTCTGTTTCTTCCTTAACATTTAAAAGTTCCTCAAAATATTCTCGCCATCTTCCCAATACCTCCATCTCCCCATCTACTAACTCCCCTACTCTGTTTTTAACTGACAAATCCATATTTTCCCTAGGCTTTCTTAACTTGTTTAACTCACTCCAAAATTTTTTCTTATTTTCATTAAAATTTCTTGACAATGCCTCTCCCACTCTATCATCTGCTCTCCTTTTGCACTCTCTCACCACTCTCTTTACCTTTCTTTTACTCTCCATATACTCTGCTCTTCTTATAACACTTCTGCTTTGTAAAAACCTCTCATAAGCTACCTTTTTCTCTTTTATCACACCCTTTACTTCATCATTCCACCAATCACTCCTCTTTCCTCCTGCCCCCACCCTCCTATAACCACAAACTTCTGCCCCACATTCTAATACTGCATTTTTAAAACTATTCCAACCCTCTTCAACCCCCCCACTACTCATCTTTGCACTAGCCCACCTTTCTGCCAATAGTCGCTTATATCTCACCCGAACTTCCTCCTCCCTTAGTTTATACACTTTCACCTCCCTCTTACTTGTTGTTGCCACCTTCCTCTTTTCCCATCTACCTCTTACTCTAACTGTAGCTACAACTAAATAATGATCCGATATATCAGTTGCCCCTCTATAAACATGTACATCCTGGAGCCTACTCATCAACCTTTTATCCACCAATACATAATCTAATAAACTACTTTCATTACGTGCTACATCATACCTTGTATATTTATTTATCCTCTTTTTCATAAAATATGTATTACTTATTACCAAATTTCTTTCTACACATAGCTCAATTAAAGGCTCCCCATTTACATTTACCCCTGGCACCCCAAATTTACCTACTACTCCCTCCATAACATTTTTACCCACTTTAGCATTAAAATCCCCAACCACCATTACTCTCACACTTGATTCAAAACTCCCCACGCATATATAATATATATAATATTTTATATATATTTATATATATATATATACACATACATAAATACATATATATATATATATATAGTCGGACTTGAGTCCTGGAAATGGGAAGTACAATGCCTGCACTTTAAAGGAGGGGTTTGGGATATTGGCAGTTTGGAGGGATATGTTGTGTATCTTTATATGTGTATGCTTCTAGACTGTTGTATTCTGAGCACCTCTGCAAAAACAGTGATAATGTGCGAGTGTGGTGAAAGTGTTGAATGATGATGAAAGTATTTTCTTTTTGGGGATTTTCTTTCTTTTTTGGGTCACCCTGCCTCGGTGGGAGACGGCCGACTTGTTGAAAAAAAAAAAAAAAAATATATATATATACGTATATATATATACATATACATACATATATACATATACATATACACACACACACACACACACACACACACACACACACACACACACACACACACACACACACACACACACACACACACACAGGAGCTTGGACTCGACCCCCGCAACCTCAACTAGGTGAGTACTAGGTGAGTACACACACACACACACACACACACACACACATTCATTATTATATATATATATATATATATATATATATATATATATATATATATATATATATATATATATATATATTTATATGTATATACATACATATATACATATATGAGTCACTTATAAGATTTTATTTGCTTATTTGACAAGCTCAGAGTTTTTTAATTTTATTTTCCCTTATTAATAATATTTGCTTTATTATTTTTGTAAAACCTGTTGTAGTATAACCAGGATGAGGCTGAAATTCTTTTTGGTTCTCAAAAAAGAAAATTAATAAAATATTTACAAATTTTGTTCAACAAGAACATTCATTACATTTCAAAGGTGACTCCAGACCCACCCAGAATCTCTATGTAAGGTCTAATTTACTGTGTACTGAATCTTAATATGTATAAATGGTTTAGAAAACTGTCAAGTGAATAAATGAGACACTTGTGTAACATTTGGGAATCTTTATTTTGGAAAGGTTTTGCCATGTAGTGGCTTCTCCAGTCCAGTACAGAGAAAACTGGCTGATGAGATTGAGGTAATCAGTCCCTCACTTTAGGCTGAGAGACTGATTACCTCAAACTACTACTCATCTTCCACCTTTCTCTGCATTGGACTGAAGAAGCCACTGTGGCAAAATGTTTCCAGAATAAAGATTTCCAAATCTTGCACAAGTGTCACATTTATCAACTGAACCTTATATTTTCAGGTAATGGTTTATTTAGAAGTGTTTAAACCTCTCATGTATCACTTTTCTCTTGCACATGATTATACATACGGCACATTCTGCCCCACCGAAAAAGAGCTCTTTGCATCAGACAATATATATATATTATATGCCTTCAGACACATTTTATAACTTTGTACATTTGTTATGCAAATTACCATAAATGCTTTTAGACTTTGCTCAAATTTCACATGTGTTAAGAAAGAACATGCTTATTATGTTAAGAGCTGTCATTCTCAGCATGGTGTCATCATATATTGGCTGTTATAAGATATTTGAATTATTTTTTGTTAAGATTTTTAACAGTGAAGATGTAATAATGAGGGAGATTAATGGAATGAAACATTGTACGTATATTTACTTTCATTACTGGTATTCGTTGTTTGATTATTAATTCACATAGGCTTCATTGTGGATATGGCGACAGTATTACTGTCGCCATATCCACATATCTTTTGATGTTTGGCATTTGAGTATGTTTGTAAATACCTCTGAATTTGCAGTGGGTGAGCTCTTACTCTTGGTCCTCCCTCTTAACTTTGAATGAGTGACATGACAGCCCTGTATGTATATGTGTATTTGAGTTTGCAAGAGTGAACTCCAGCTCTTGGTCCCACCTCTATATATTCAAATCACAGAATGGGTGGGGCTTAAACCCATGGCAGGCAAGTCCTGAAACTCACAGGCTAGTGAGTTCCAGGACTCATCTGCCATGTATTTAAGCCTCACCTGTTTTGTGAATTGTTTGCAATCGTGTTGTTAGTCTCATGTCATGTCATACCTATTTCTGAACCCCTATGAAGTCTCCTTCTGCTGTATTGTTGTTCAGTTCATTCCACTTGTTTACTAATCTTATATTCAAGAAAAGTATTCTGATTGCCATGTGGTTCATTTTCATCCATTTCCTCTTCTTGTTTCATTCCTGTTAAAGATCCTGTCTGCTTATCCTGTCTATGCTCAGGAATATTTTGTATGCCTTGATTATATTCTTTCAAATTGTTCTTCCTCTGACATAAGTCCAAATTCTCACATTCTTTCTTCATAGCTCATTTTTTCCTTAATCCCAGCACCAGTTTAGATGTACCCCTCATATTACAGAATTAGATAAATTTTGCTGCTATTTGTTAATTAGTCTTGTTACTTTTACCGAACCTTTGTGTTGAACTTTGAATAATTTTATTCATCATCCTGCTATATCTGTATTGTATTTCACAAAGCTTTAAAACCATATGGGTCATTCAGCACAAGTGGTGGAGGTTTGATCTGTATGCAAATTGTGGCCTGGTCTCTGACCAGTCAAGCTGTTAGTGATTACCTTTTACTTGTGCTCTTTTTTTTTTCTTCTCATTTCTTAGCATCTTTCAAGTCTTATAAGATACATTATCTTTTTTTGTATAGTGTTTCCAGAAATGCTACTCTTGTTGATGTGGGTCCATCATGAAATCAGCTGATTTAAAGATACGAATGTCCTTTGTCAGTCGGTGACGTTTGTTGTTAAGTAGCTAATTTTAATGAAAATATGCTTTAATTTCTAATGTAATTATGGCCTTTAATGTAGTGAGAAATTCAAACATGGTAAATGTGACATATATGAAGCCTTTTTCTTTGTTTATTGTCTATTGAAGATGAGAGTGCAGGACTCAAGGGGGAAAAAAAAGTTACACCAGAAAAATAATATTACCATCCAGTGCATAGTGTAGGGCTTTTGATATTACTTGTACTGTTTGTACACTTGTTGAATATTTTTCACATTTTACAGAAAAAAGAAGAGCCTATAGTAAGGATTATTGTCAGGTATATTGGATGCATTGAATGGTGTTATTACTTTTGTTAGTGTATGTATGAAAGTGACTTGTAGAAGAACTGTTATTCCAGTTTTTACGTATGAATTAGGTAAACTTTTGCAATTGCTTTTTTTTGACAACATTGCTGCTTCCCATGCTTTTATTGCCAGAATTTGTGACCCTTGTTGACATAAATGCTCATTCAGGATTTACTGTTGGTGTAGGTTTTTAATGAGTAGCATAAGTGATCAGATGGAAAGTCATAGTTTTTTATTATGCTAACACTTTGGTATATAGAATTAGGTTTACCAAAATATTATGTACAGGAAATAGATTTTGCATATTTGTTTACTTTTTGTTACCTGTAATTCAATAGATATCCATGGGATGATGGAGACCAAAGGTTAAATGGACTTACATAGCTCTAGTATACACATTCCTGTATATTTGACATTATTGTTTGTCCAGTTATGTGCACTGGTGCATCATTTTCCCAAAGCTTTCTTTTTTATGGGAATCTTGTTATTGTCAGACTAGGTCTGCCTGAGAGGATTTTAATGGAAAGTTGTGTCTGAAAAGGATTAAGGAGAGTAAAGCAGTTAGTCAGCATGGTGTTCATCCCATGCTAAGACAAGTGTAACTTTTTCCCCAGTTTTAATGATAGAGTACAAGTTTTTTTTTTTATGGGTTGACAGTAAGTCAACAGAAGGGTTCAATCAAGTGGCTAAAAGCTCTGTTAAGTAAGTCATCATTTGAGTAAGATCTTTATCATATATACATACTGCATGTGCAGAATAACCACAGTGAATATTCTGGCTCCCCATAATTTCATAATGTATTGTTCAGGTATGCAAATAACTTCTCTAGTGCATACAGAAATGACTGACAGAATTCGGTTAAGAAAACTGAAATTGCTCCATAAATAAGAAGCATAATTAAAGTTCATAACGTCAGTAAGTCTAACAGAATTTTTTTACCTTTTATCTAATAATTGAAAATTCTATAGATAATATTAAATACATTTATGGTTCTGATTAGTGCTGTTCTCTTCCATATGACTCTGCTTTGTGGCTAGTATATGAAGTGATGATATATAAACAGTATATATAAACAGTATATATAAACAGCATGTATATAAACAGTATAGTACATATATGTTGATAGAATGAAGGTGCTTAGTCATCTCTCAACTGACAGAGTTATTACATGGTAATTTTCCAGGGATAGGTTACCAACCTATTTTCCCAAAATTTTCTTCTGTAGTATGCTACAAAATAACATAGGTAATTTTTTTTTATATTATGGTCCAAGTTATAGGTTGGAGTTCTACAGGATACTACATACTGTATGTATGTACTGTTTGTGCATACATACATACAGCATGTAGGTATGCACAAAATTTTATTACTTATCACCCTTATCCATTTTAGCATGAAAGAAGTGCAACTCATCTAGCCTAAGGAAAAATACAGTACAGTATATGAACGCTCATGTTTCAAAGGAAAGAATGGATTTCAAGACTTATCATTCCTATTTGGTGAATTTTTTATCTTGACTGGTATGACTGAAATACTTGAATTGAATGACACCATAAACATTTTTTAAACTTTTAAAAAATTCCCATCAACAATTGTGGGGAATATGTAATTTTTATAATATAGTGATTACAGTAGCTGTACCAACTGTGGTTTAATATAAGACAAGTCCTAACCTTTTATTTTGTATTGTATTAGATACAGATGATTTTTATACGGTACACATATATTCATTTAAAACTCTTGTTCATTATTGATTTTAAAGAAACTAAAAGAAGACAGGTCTAGTTCCTGAAGAGTTTTTGGAAAATGGTGCACACTAATTATATAAGTCTGCTCACTTTTTTTATTGACTTTTAAATAAGTGATTCGTTACTAAGCCTGGCTCCACATTCCTTACTGTTGCTCTTTATCACCTTCCAGCGTTTCCATGGATATCATGTACTCTCGGCTCTACAAATTCAGGATTCTCTGAATTTGTTAATTTAAATTTTTTACATTTTTACAGTAGGGTCTCCAATGAATAATTTTGAATAATCACCTTTTTTGCAATTCCCATTTTGTTTTGGCTTGGTACATGCCCCCTAAATTGAAAACTAGCCATAGATGTTTGTTCAAAATGTGTTCACTAGCTTTCTTATGTCCAAGACTTCTTTCAGATCATTCTTATGATGAATGTCCATATTAAAGAGAAGATGGCATTTGATACACAAATTAATATATAATCTGAGATCAAATTTATTATATATGGAGACCTCTAGGAACATAACTTCTGTGAATTTGTAGGGCTGACTGTAAAATAAAATGTTTGGTTACTAGATTCTAGAGGATTTAGGAAATCATGTAAATTACTCTCATGTTGGCTTGTACTTAAATAGATTTTTTAGTGAAAACTTTGAAGCAGTCATTAGGAAACTTCTCTACTTTAAACATATACTTTGAGAGTGCATTATTATAACTATTAAGTTTATTATTAATACAGATATATAATACAATTATAAAATGTATGTTGCAAAGTAAAATACCCTTTTTGTTAGATTTTGATAGAAGTGTATGACTAGATTGTGAGACTTGCTGCTGAGGATGTGAAGTGTGATTGGCCCAACTCTCTCTGTACCTGTTTTGCTGTTGGTTTTATGTTAAATTTTTTACAACCAGAGTCTATGTTCAATTTTATGTATATGTAATGTGTACAGCTATTCAGATTTGCTTTTAATACAATGTCATTGCAGTATATCTATTTCTTTCTTTACCTTTGTGTTAATGTACTTGGCAAAATATGAGATCATTCAGACCAGTGAGTTCACCACCAATAAGCCTGTGCTAGCTGCTGCTGCTGTGGCTCACTGTAGGGACCACCGAATAGGTCATCATCTGACAAAGACTGTGAGGCAACTTTGACGAATTTACAGTATCAACAAAATTATGGGACTGTATGTTTTTTGCAAGACTGCATCAGGTAGGTCATTTAGCCAATCTAATTATTGTATCTGTAAATAGAGCAGTAAACTCTCCATATAACAGACTTTGGAAATATTGAACAAAGTCTGCTGGATCATTTGATTTGGAAGCAGTGGATAAAGTCCATTGGCCACAGAATTGTCCATTATTGTTACAATCAATGCCAAACAATCTCTTGTCTATATGCCACAATTGCCATCTGCTTCCCCCAATTAGTTTGTTATATGGAGGGTCTGCTGCAGCTTAAAAATATGTATCAGTGGTGACAATGAAATGTTTTCTCATACACTGCCCAGTAATATAAACTACTGTTTGTTAGTAATTTATGAGCAGAAAGATGTACAAATCTGAGTAAGCCCTGAGCCAGTTTGTTGGACATGGCTCAGACAAATATTTGTAAGATCTATTTGCACTATAGGTATACCCTTGTGATTTAGGCCAGTGAGTTTTGAACAGAAATGTAAATAATTAATATGAAATGAAATTGGATTTATTCTATTACCAGTTGCATAAATGGCAGTATATATTGAGGAAGAAACTAGTATAACATAAAACTTTGAAATAAGCAAAGAAGATAAGTGAGTTAGGCACTGTATAATTAAGCAGGAAGGAAGATAGAGCAGGAGTCAGACCCATAACTAGGATCAGAGGGTCAGAGGCCAGGGCTATTTTGCATATGTAGTTGATTCAGATTTTATAATTATTGTTTGCTGCATTATTTTATTGATCTTTAGTTAGGCCTGCATTGGAAGAAAATAAATGTAAGTAAAACTTACTTCTAGAAAATAATAATGTTTGTCATTTGCAGTGCATCTGATTAAAAAAGTGAGATATAGTAATACAGTGGAACCTCTACTTATGAGTGCATCCATGTGCGAGTTTTTCCAGATGAGAGCAGTCGCTCGGTCGGTTTTTTGCTTCCAAACGAGAGCGAAATTTCCAGAGCCCCTCACCAATGTCAAGGAACTGGTGAGGGGCTCTTGCTCTTGATCTAGGGAATTGGAGCTCAGTTGTTTGTTGGACTATCTTATTGAAACTTGGGCAATGTATGATGGGAAGATGCTTCTTAATGTACACCAAAAATGAAAGAAATTGGACCCTAAATAACAGAGTTCTCAGCCATTAGCCTCCCCTTAGCAGTATATTTTCGTTTGGTTTTTATGGTTGTATTCTCGTTTTTTGGTCTCATTTTATAGAATGGAAGATATACTACAGAAATAGATATGATTTTGATTGGTTTCATGATGAAAAGTACCTTGAAATTGAGCTCAAAGTACCAGAAATTTTCGATTCTTTGGCAATGCTCAAGAGTAAACAAATGACTTCACTGTCCAATACCTGTCCGATTGGCACTGCCCCTCAACCTTACACAAATAACCCGCACATAAAAGAGAGAAGCTTACGACGACGTTTTGGTCCGACTTGGACCATTGACAAAGTCACACTAACCAGAGGTGGAGTAGGACGGCTATATATAGGCAGGAAGAGGTGATGGTAGTAGTAGTAGTACAAGAATGGTATATAATACCGACAAGATGAAATTAAGACTCATGCGCAACACCCGGGCGTCCCTATCGTAGACGTTTTGCCATCCAGCCAGCCACTGGATGGCGAAACGTCCACAACAAAGACAACCAGACGCCGCACATGTGTCTTATTGGAAAGCTCTTCAACATGCTAGCAAAAGTGGGAGCAGACATCATGAGGTAGCAGTGGCAAACAACATGAAGCAGCAGTGGACTGCAGAAAACAATATGAAGTTCAACGATGAGAAATTTCAATTACTCAGATATGGTAAAACACGAGGAAATTAAATCTTCATCAGAGTAGAAAAATTCTGGCCACAAAATAGAGCGAAACACCAACGTCAAAGACCTGGGAGTGATCATGTCGGAGGATCTCACCTTCAAGGACCATAACGTTGTATCAATCGCATCTGCTAGAAAAATGACAGGATGGATAATGAGAACCTTCAAAACTAGGGAGGCCAAGCCCATGATGACACTCTTCAGGTCACTTGTTCTATCTAGGCTGGAATATTGCTGCACACTAACAGCACCTTTCAAGGCAGGTGAAATTGCTGACCTAGAAAATGTACAGAGAACCTTCACGGCGCGCATAACGGAGATAAAACACCTCAATTACTGGGAGCGCTTGAGGTTCCTAAACCTGTATTCCCTGGAACGCAGGCGGGAGAGATACATGATTATATACACCTGGAAAATCCTAGAGGGACTAGTACCGAACTTGCACACGAAAACCACTCACTACGAAAGCAAAAGACTTGGCAGACGATGCAACATCCCCCCAATGAAAAGCAGGGGTGTCACTAGCACGTTAAGAGACCATACAATAAATGTCAGGGGCCCGAGACTGTTCAACTGCCTCCCAGCATACGTAAGGGGGATTACCAACAGACCCCTGGCAGTCTTCAAGCTGGCACTGGACAAGCACCTAAAGTCGATTCCTGATCAGCCGGGCTGTGGCTCGTACGTTGGTTTGCGTGCAGTCAGCAGCAACAGCCTGGTTGATCAGGCTCTGATCCACCAGGAGGCCTGGTCACAGACCGGGCCGTGGGGGCGTTGACCCTCGGAACTCTCTCCAGGTAAACTCCAGTGACAGACAACATGAAGCAGCAGTTGCAGATAACATGAGGCAGCAGTGGCAGACAACATGAAGCAGCAGTTGCAGACAACATGAAGCAGCAGTGGCAGACAACATGAAGCAGCAGTGGCAGACATCATGAAGCAGCAGTGGCAGACATCATGAAGCAGCAGTGGCAGACATCATGTAGCAGCAGTGGCAGACATCATGAAGCAGCAGTGGCAGACAACTGAAGTACATATTTTGTCGTGCCTGGAATCCCATGGGAATGGATTAATTGCATTTTAATTACTGTAATTTAAATGAGGAATATTGACTGCAGATGAGCAAATCCAGATGCGAGAGAGGTCACAGAACTGATTAAACTCGTTAATAGAGGTTCCACTGTACTGTATTTAAAATTTAGCATAGTCTAATGTTCATTTAAAACTAACATTTATTATTGTTTTAAATTACTACGTGAGCAAAAGTAGGTTCATAAATAAGCATAGCTTCATAGAAAAGAATAGTATGGTACATATATGGTACAGTATATAATAAAAATGTACCATCTATTTAGACAAGGAAACCTGCATTAATTGTTTCTAAACTCTCAGGTACACATTACTGTCAACTGCAGTTGGGAATGCCATCGCAAATTGTTCAACACTGCAAATTAGAATTGGCGTGACGCTTCAAAAGAAACACTCCACTGAACAATTCCATGACCTTATCTGTTGCTCCTATAAATAATTATATTCAAGGCGATAATGCTAAACCCATAGCGGCTATGTGGTACCTGTTTCATAATAAATCCTGCAATTTAATGCATCAGCATCAGTGATTGCATAACAACAAATAAAACCAAGTTGTATTTATTTATTAGAAACGATGCTAATGCAGACCACCGCAGGTAATTCTAATGCAAGTATTTCTTCGCCTACTGAACTAAAATCAAATCATTCCTTGGCTTTAGTAATAATGCAAAAATCCCCACAGACTGATGACCTTCAAGACAATGCTATGCTAAAAAGAATAAAAAAGAAAGATGTTGAAAGTTTGCATCACCTTGTATTCCAGTATTATAGTAGGACTGCTCAAAAATCCTGAAATGCCAGAAATCTTTCTGAAAAAGGTGTTCTTCCTCCAATGGATTTCAGCATAACCAGAGCCACAACCAAGGAAAGGGGAGAATCATCCTTCCTGGAAACATTCCCCCTTCCTTGGAATTTTTTTTAAGTTTCTGAGGATACTACATCCTTTTACATAGCATACTGTTGTATACAATGTGTTAATATGGTGCCTGTGGGAAAGGTAATGGGAAGGTGAGTCATTCACAGTCATCTTCTTCCTTTATGAAAGTAGTAATAGAAATACTGTACCAGATAATTAGAGGAAGATGAGCAAATGGCGATATTGGTAATGTCAGCATACATATCTTTATTACATGAATAATAAAACGAAAAGTATGAATCATTAATCCTACCTGAAGCAGTTATGAAAAAGTAATAATTCAGTGTGACCATTGCTAACAAACACGAATAAACCCTTTGACTGTTTTGGTTGTATATGTATACGTCTTACGAGCCAGTGTTTTGGACGTATTAATGTGCATAAATTCTAGCGGCTTCAAATCAAGCAGGAGAAAGCTGCTAGGCCCACATGTGAGAGAATGGGTCTGTGTGGTCAGTGTGCACCACATAAAAAAATCCTGCAGCACACAGTGCATAATGAGAAAAAAAAGTGACCGTTTTTTTGGATTAAAACTCCGACTTTGAGGAGTATTTTCGTATAGTATTTATCGCTGTATTCTCGTTTTGATGGTCTCACGTGATAAAATGGAAAACATATTACAGAAATAGAGATGATTTTGATTAGTTTCATGATGAAAATGACCTTGAAATTGAGCTCAAAGTAGCAGAAATGTTCGATTTTTACCAATGTTCAGGAGTAAGCAAATCACACCACACATCCAATACACGTCAACTGGGGAGTCTGATATTCTTTCACTAGTGCACTGATATTATATATACCATTTTTATAATAATGCAGTAGTCTGCATAACAGTAGATTTTGTATTTTTTGTATGAATAAAAAATCAAAAGAGCAATAGTAATATAAGAGGGGCCTAGAGACGTGACTAATGAACAGAGGATATGTTATTTTAGTGCCAAGAATGTCTACATTGTTTATTCTGGACCCTATTTTGAAATTGGCATCTTTTTTAATTTGCATGAAATTGGCCAAATTGCCAATTTCTGACCACTTTATTGGGTAGTTCAAATTGGTAAATGGGCAGTTTCTTGTACTCAACTGATAGAAAAAATGGAGTTCTAAAGAAATAGCTATGAGTTTGGTCAACTGGAACAATGGAATTAGCCAAAAACAGGGCTCAAAGTCGGCGAAATCGCCGATGCATATATGTCGCCGAGTCCGCTAAATTCGCGGGAGCGTAATTCCGTGAGTTTTCAACAAAATTTCGTACTTTTGGTGTCATTACCATTGGGAAAAGATTCTCTATCATTTCATAAGAAAAAATATTTTTTTTTTCCAAAAAGTTTGCAACATAGAATGACAGTTTCAGAAAGGGGCTTGTGACAGTCAAAGGGTTAAGAAAAGGTATCGAGAGCCTGCAGTAATCTGAGCTAGTGCATAGCTCTGTAGAGACATGGTAGGTCATGTAGATTAAAGAGGTCCCATTCAGCATTTGTTGTAGCATTAGAAAGTTAGTTTTTAAGACAGCTGACAGTTATGGCGAACAGGCAGTATTGGGGCCGCGGGTTGATGGGACACAGCAAGTATGATCTCAATAACTATTCCACAGCTACAGCAGTTAAACTGTTAGGCGGCTTGTTACAATACAATACAATACTTTATTTGGACATGATACATAGTTGTACAAGGAATTATAGTAGTTGGGTGTACATGCCAAAAGCTCTTTGTATGCAGAGCATTATGAGCAGGCTTAAAGTTAACTCAAAATTAACTAAGCAATGATAGATTCAGTGGTAAAAATTACCATAAACAATTTACAATATGAAGTACAATTGAGTATTTGAAACAATGAAGTTTGAACATTTCGATTTTGAAGCATTATAGTTGTGAATTTGTCGCATTACAATGTATAACATAACAAGATGATCAGTCTGCCGTTAGTTGTCTTGAGGTTTTAAGATTTAAGTATATGGGAGATTTGTTGGTAAAGTTTAATATTGATTATTAATTATGTAGTCCAGAGCGAGTAAGTGGTTTTTTAGAAAAGTCTTAAATTGATTTTCAGACCAGGTTACTTTAGTATTTTCTGGTAATGAATTCCAAATTTTGGAGTCCTTTATGTGCATAGAGTTTTTACAAAGTGTGAAGTGGACACTGGGCACATCAAAAAGAGATCTGTGTCTTCGGTTATGGTTGTGTGTCCTGTTAAGGTTGGTGAGGAGAAGTTTGAGTGGAGGGTTTGTTTGCATGTATTGTTCTGTGTATGTAGTAGGCACATGAATAAGTGTGGATGTTCTTTATGGTGAGCAGATTTAAACCTGAATAAAGGTGGAGTATGCTGTCGCGAGTGGGAATTTGTTATCATTCTGACTGCAGCCTTTTGCTTGGTTATTAGTGGCCTTATGTGATTTAATGTTGTTGATCCCCATGCAAAAATTCTTTATGAGATAAGGGTAGATGAGTGAATGATACAGTGCAAGGAGAGCTGTTTGTGGAACATAGTACTGTATCTTTGATAGTATGCCCACTGTCTTAGAGATTTTCTTGGAAATTTGTTGTATATGTGTCTGGAATTTGAGGCTACTGTCAAGGTGGATTCCTAGGAATTTTCCCTCTGTGAGTCTTGTGATGGGTGATCCATTTAGTGTTATGTTAAATGGAACATTTGCAGCTCTGGTTCCAAACTGAATAAAATAGGTTTTGTCAGTATTTAGGTTAAGTTTATTAGTCATTATCCAGGTAGATATTTTCTGCAATTCAGCATTGACAGTGTTGGTGAGTATGACTGGGTTTGGGTGGGAGAAGACGTATGTAGTGTCATCTGCAAATAACATGGGTTTGAGTAGCTGTGATGCATTTGGTAGGTCATTGATGTAGATGAGAAAGAGGAGTGGTCCAAGGACACTTTCCTGTGGGACTCCCACACAACCAATCACAGTAGAAGAGTTTGCACCATTTGCGTACACGTATTGGCTTCTGTTACTAAGGTATGTCTTTAGGTGAGGGAGTGGCCTCTTATACCATAGTGTGTTAATTTAGTGTGCAGCAATTCATGGTCGACTGTATCAAAAGCTTTATGTAAGTCAATGAAAATTCCCAATGGGACGTCTTTCTTCTTGAGAGCGGTATATATTAGTTCTAGCATGTGTATAACAGCATCATTTGTGCTTTTATTGTTCCTGAATCCGAACTGACAGGGGTTTAGTATGTTGTTTGAGACGAGGTAGGAATGGATCCGTCTATGAATTAATTTTTCAAAGATTTTAGAGAGTAGTGGTAAGTTAGAAATTGGTCTATAGTTATTCAAGTCGGCTTGATCACCTCCTTTGTGGATCGGGGTAACCCTCGCTACTTTGAGAACTGCTGGGAAGGTGGAGGATTCAATGGATTTGTTAACCCTTTCAGGGTCCGTCCCGTAGATCTACGGCTTTACGTTCAGGGTCCAAACCGTAGATCTACGTCATGAGCTCACCTCACTCTGATAAACTGTGAGTGGTACATTTGGGCCTAGATATGAGAGAATACATCTATGTGGTATGTATGCACCACATAAAACAGATCTTGCAGCACACTGTGTATAATGAGAGAAAAAAATGAAATCATGATTTTTCAATTAAAACAGCGACTTTGCAATGTTTTTTTCGTATGTTTTTTATAGTTGTATTTGCGATTTCTTGGTCTCATTCGATAGAATGAAAGACATATTACAGAAATAGAGATGATTTTGATTGGTTTTAGCACTGGAAATGGCTTGAAACTGAGCTCAAAGTAGCAGAAATGTTCAATTTTTGCCGATATTCAAGAGTAAACAAACGACCTCACACGTCTAATACACTTCAGCTGGTGGGTCTAATATGCATTCACAAATATAGTGATGATATTTATACAATTATTACAATACTGTATTGCATAACAGTAAATCTTCTATTTTTTGGTGTAAATAAAAATTCATTATGTGAATAAAAAATCAAAATGGAATTTATTTGTAAAGCCTCAAAACGTAACTAATGAACAGAGGAAATGTTAGTTTAGTTCCAGGAATACCTACATTGTTTATTCTGAAGCCTATTTTGAAATTGGAATATTTCCGATCACTTTAATTTGTAGTTGAAACAGTTGACTTGGCGATTTCTTGTGCTCAATCGATAGAATAGAAGTAATACTAGTGAAATAGCTAAGAATTTGGTTGACTGGAATAATGTAATTGGCCTAAAATGGGAGTCAAAGTTGGCAAAATCACCGATTCGTAAATATCGCTGACACATCAAAATTCGCGAGAGCATAATTTCATCAATTTTCCATCAAATTTCGTACTTTTTGTTTTATTACCTTCACAAAAAGATTCTTTACCATTTCATAAGAAAAAATAACAAATTTTTTTTTGAAAATTCTTGGACACTGGGGCACCACTTCAGATTTGGGCCTTGGACCCTGAAGGGGTTAAAGAGTGTTGCAATAATTGGTGACAGTACTTGTGAAGCTTTCTTGTACATAAAAGTTGGCAAGTTGTATATGTCTCCTGCCTTGATTTTAAGGGTGTTGGTGATGAGCAAGACCTCTGTTGGGTTGGTTGGAGCTAGGAATAGTGTATGCGGGTAGATGCCCGTGAGGTAGTCTGATGGATGGGTGTTTGAGCTTGGTATTTTGCTTGCTAGATTCTTTCCTATGGTGGAGAAGAAAACATTGAGTCTGTTTGCTGTTTCAGTTGGTGTGAGTAGGGGGTTCGTCTGATTTTGTTAATTTCATTGTTTTGTTTTTGGCTATCCTTTTAGTTCCTAGAATTTCAGATAGGATTTTCCAGGTCTTTTGCATATCACCTTTGATGCTTTGTAATCTGTTCTCATAATGCACGTTTTTTGACATTCTCATCAGGCTGGTAAGGGCTGACGAGTAATGTTTAGCCTGGTCTCTAGTTATTTAACCCATTCTGTACTGTTTTTCATATTGGTGCTTTGTGTTAATGGATTTGAGGATGGCGGATGTTAGTCAGGGACTATTCAGTCTCTTAGCTGTGAGCTGCTTAATTTTTTCAGGGGAATGCTTGTTATAGAGGTAGTGGGTTCTTTTTATAAAATTATGAATACATTCATTCGTGTCTGTATATGTTTCAAGCTCATTATGCCAGTCGACGTTATTCATAGCTGCTATAAGGTTATTTACAGCTATCTCATTTTGTAGTCTGAAGGTAACTTTAGTAATGTCTTGGGGCAATTTACCTAGGTTGGTTATGAGAAAGGTAGGGTAGTGGTCTGTGGTGTTGTCTGTGATTATGCCTGATTTTAAAGGTGATATGGTGTTAGTCCAGATGTGGTCCAATAAAGAGATACTAGTCTGGGAGATTCTTGTAGGTTTTGACATTGTTGGTAGCAACAAGCAGTTGCTCATAATGTTTGTGAATTCAGTTACTAGTGGGTCCTGGTCATGTCGTAGATTTATGTTTAAATCTCCTGTTAGTAGCAGGTGGTCTTTGTTCATATGTGCATCAGTTATGAAATTCTTTAATTTTTCACTAAAGTGGTAAATGTTTGACTGTGGTACTCTAGTTGTTTGTGACTGTGAGGGGTTTGTGCAGGTCTGTTAATTCAGAATCTGTGAGCCTGACTCACGAAATCGTAATGACATGATTGCAAACAAGCCATACAACGGGCGGGATTTGAACCTGCGGTCAGAGAGTCTCAAAACTCCAGACCGTCGTGTTAGCTAGCTGGTCCAGTGGCTAATGCAACGGTCTGGAGTTTTGAGACTCTCTGACTGCGGGTTCAAATCTCGCCCGTGGTATGGTCTGTGAGCCTCCTTCCACTGCTGGCTTCACCTGGTTCACAAGACTAGTGTTACCCAACAACAGTTCCAGGGGCTGAGGAAAACAGAAATTACATACATTATGGCATAGAGAATAGGTAGTAGCCAAGTTTAAACCTAATGTCAGTGCAGGTAACCTATTAATTCCAGGGAATTATGTACCCTTGGGAGAGTTGGGAGTAAAGCCTTACCCGCTCACCAGGTCAGCAACAATAGTTCCTTCCCAGGAAGCAAGCTAGCAATGATGTACAAATACCACCCAAATTATGATGTGGCATGCCACCACTCGTCTCTGTAAAACTCACCAAAGATACAAAAGGAATATATACAAAGCTTGAACTTATTCTTCACAGTTCCATAGGCTGTGTAATCCTATTATTTTTTACAGGAATGCCAAAACAACAGCAAATATTAAATCATCATCTCTGAATCCAGGATATCCTGTTGAAACAAAAGATGCAAATAGAGACCTCTTCTAAGAGAATAAATGTTTTGCATGATGACATTTTAGAATGTAAAAGACCTTGTCACCCAAGTGTTTTAGTTTCTCAACTACCAAGGAACAAGAATAATCACCGCTTTCAGCCTGACTGGTTGGAGTCCTTAGTGGAGCATAATGCACTATTTGCATGATGTTTTCATGCCAGTGCTTCAAAGGTGATAGTATTCCTGCATATTAGCTACAGTAACAGAAAAATTGCTTTTGGTGACTCAAATGACTGCTTAAAAATCAGTAAATATCTTGTATATAGTCCTTGACAATATGGAGTGAAGCAAGGAAATGTAACCCAACTCCTACTGAAATTTCCACACTTGTTAACAATACAATTGATATGCAACACTGTAACTTGAGTTTTCTGACATTGTTAGTTAAGTGGTGTTGCTTAAGTGTTGTAATTTTAATTATGTGAATACATGTAATAAGTATGTCCTAGGTAGTAGGTTGGTAGACAGCAACCACCCAGGGAGGTACTACCGTCCTGCCAAGTGAGTGTAAAATGAAAGCCTGTAATTGTTTTACATTATGGTAGGATTGCTGGTGTCTTTTGTCTGTCTCATAAACATGCAGGATTTCAGGTACGTCTTGCTACTTCTACTTACACTTAGGTCACGCTACACATGCATGTACAAGAGTACAGTGGTCCCTCAATTATCATCCATAATCCGTTCCTGGAAGTGGGACTATTATCGAAATAGACGATTTTCGAATCAATTTTCCCCATAAGAAATAATGTAAATACAATTAATCCGTTCCTGACACCCAGAAGTATTAAAACAAAAATTTTTTTTACATGAAATATAGATGTAGTACATAAACAATACAATGGGACATGATGAATGTAACATTAACAGCATAACACTTACCTTTATTGGCAATTCTTCTTAGTGTATGGAAGACTGGAGGAGGAGAGAGATTGAATTACTGTTTGGAAGGGGAATCCCCTTCAACGAAAATGTCCCTCGTGACCCATGCCTTATTATTAGATCTCCAAAACACACACAATTTACTCTTCATAACATTGTTTTCTTGAATACTCTGAGATTTTCAGAATGGTACACTAGTAACGGCTTCACTTTGAAATCCCCACTAGCATTAGCACAGAACATGAGCCTGTCTTTCATAGGCTTGTGTCCTGGCAGTGCCTTTTCTTCCTGAGTAATGTAGGTCCTCTTTGGCATTTTCTACCAAAAGAGGCCTGTTTTGTCTCAATTGAACACTTGTTCAGGTTTCAGTCCTTCAGCCTCTATGTACTCCTTGAATTCCTGCACATATTTTTCAGCCGCCTTGTGGTCCGAACTGGCAGCCTCACCATGCCTTATCACACTGTGTATGCCAGTACGCTTCTTAAATCTCTCAAACCAGCCTTTGCTGGCCTTATATTCACTCACATCACCACTAGTTGCAGGCAATTTCTTTACCAAATCATCATGCAACTGCCTAGCCTTTTCACAAATAAGCGACGTCATAAGACTATCTCCTGCTAGTTGTTTCTCGTTTATCCACACCAATAATAACTTCTCAACATCTTCGAGTACTGGTGATCTCATTATTGTCAGCATATTTACCCCCTTTGCAACAACAGCTTCCTTGATTTCCTTTTTCTTGGCTATGATGGAAGATATGGTTGTACGGCATTTGTTATACATCCTGGCCAGTTCGCCCACATGTACGCCACTTCATATTGTTCATTGATGTTTTCCTTAAATTCAATCGTATTTCTCACCTTCTTTACCAAAGGCTTGGCACTAGGAGCTTTCTTTGGAGCCATGGTAGCTTATTTAGCACTTGCAAGCACTAAAATGAATGGAATATTATGAAATATTTCGTATGAACACGTGAGGGGACTGTCGCTCACTGGTAAACAATGGCACACTGGCTGGGAAGGGAGGCCGAGGCAGCTCAGAGCCGTGAGTACGCGTCCAGGACAAAAGACAACTAGCGAGTTAACTGACCATTTACGAGCCAATGTTTAGACGAAATAATGGGACTATTTCCGAAATGGACGACTTTCAGGCCGGACGATTATTGAGGGACCACTGTATATATACACACACCCCTCTGGGTTTTCTTTTATTTTCTTACTAGTTCTTGTTTATTTCTTCTTATCTCCATGGGGAAGTGGAACAGAATTCTTCCTCCATAAGCCATGCGTGTCGTAAGAGGTGACTAAAATGCTGGGAGCAAGGGGCTAGTAACCCCTTCTCCTGTATATACGACTAAATTTAAAAGGAGAAACTTTCGTTTTTCCTTTTGGGCCACCCCACCTCAGTGGGATACGGCTGGTACGTTGAAAGAAAGAAAGATTAAGTATGTATACAAATTTCGAGATCACTTTCCTTCAAAGGTTCACAGTTATGATGGATGGCAGTTGTGGTAAATGCAGCAGAGAATTTATTTTTATTAAATATAAAATCTTCCACAGGTGTTGACAACACCTGGAAATTAATCAGATGCCAAGTCACTTGCGAGCATTACACTGAAGATGCTACCTGAAGCTAGAATTCCCTCATGCAGGATTCTGTGTCATGAGTGGCTGTTGCTGGGCCATATGCTCTTCTGCAGGAACATCTTGAACATTCTATATCTATTGTTCATTGTTTCAACTGTCGTCTTCATCTAGCTGGTACTAATGCCATCTACTCTCCAAACCTGGCTCCCATTCTTAGGGTTCCTGGTGTCAGCATTGCAAGCCTTCTTGAAGTTGCCACAGAACTTGGAAATCATCTTGTCCATATCTCTCAGGGGCTCCATCTATGCCCCTTGTTTTTTTCCTCAAGTCTGCCAGAGATTTACTACCTTTATATTTTTCTTCTAGCAGAGAAGAGTCTTATAATGTGCCTTTTACACTTCTGGATCTAATGTCAACACTTTCTGCTTGCCGACTGTTGGCAACTGGGCCTGATGGCACTTATATTTGAATGCTTCGGCATTTACATCTGTCAGCTCATGCAGTCCTCTTACATCTTTTTAATCCTGTCTGGTTGCAAGATATTCTTCCCCAGCTGTGGAAAACTGCCATTGTTCTGCCTTTTCGTAAACCAGGTACCTCGGGTCATGATGACAAACACTGTCATCCCATAGCTCTTACCAGTGCAGTTTGCAAGTTGATGGAACATCTGGTAAACAGATGTTTTGTGTAGTATTTAGAGACACACAGTAGTCTCTCCACTAGTCAATTTGACTTTTGTAAGGGCTACTTCACTATTAACCCCTTACTCCTCTTAGACAGCTATGTTCGTAATACCTCTGCTAGTAACTACTCGGTTATCATAGTCTTTTTTGATCTTGAAAAGGCATATGACACTACTTGGAGAAATAACATCTAGGCCCAAGCTCTTTCCTGAGGCCTCTGAGGCAGTCTGCCATCTTTCCTTAAAAACTTCTTACATGAGAGACTTATCCGTGTACGGGTTAATAATTTGCTTTCCCCAGACTTTGTCCAAACTGAAGGTGTCTCTCAGGGATGTGTCCTTATTGCCACTATTTTTTCTGGCCTCTGTTCTCTCATCTAATAGTATTTGGTAATCATTTTATGTTGAGGACTTCGCTATTGCTTGTGCAGGTGCCGACTGTCGCCTAGTAGCAGCCTCACTCCAGAATGCTGTCAGTCATGCTTCCCATTGGGCTACCACTCATGGGTTTAAATTTTCTGGTGCTAAAATGCACCAAATTACTTTCACCAGATGTTCTGTTGTCTCTGATACTCCATTGTACCTGTGTGACTCCCATATCCCTGAACATGATAAAGTCACATTTCTTGGCCTTCTGTTCAACACTGACTGTCCTGTAAACCACACATTACCTACCAGAAAGCAACTTGCCATAGTTGGGTGAAACTCCTTAAAACCCTCGCTCATCTTTCATGGGTGTGGATCGTCGAACTCTTCTTCTACTGCATTCAGCCTAAATTTGATCGAAACTAGACTGTGGTGACTAGATATATTCAGTGATCTCTCCTGCAACTCTTTCTAAACTTGATCCCATCCATCATCAGAGTTTACGTTTATGTCAAGGTGTGTATCGCTCCTCCCCTGTCAAGAGCCTACATGCAGAGGCAAATGGTCCATCCTTGAACGATTAATGTGATGCCCATTGCCTCTGTTATATTGTGTGCTTTCATGACCTTCATGATCCTTCTACATCCAGGATAGTAACGAATGTTTGTAAAGGTCCATTATTTGTTTGCTGCCCCTGTTTACACTGTCCCACTTCTCTGTCTTCACTCATGACTTTTCTTCAGTTGCTCCCTTTATATGTTCATCTAGCATCTAATTTTTCTCTTCTACCTTGGGAGGTTCTGACAATTCAAGTCTGTTTTTCCCTACTGCCGTGCGCGAAAGCTTAGAAACCTACAGTTGCTTCTCGCTCACTTTTTCTTAACCACTTCCAGTCTCATTCTCATGCTGTTGCAGTTTACACTAATGGTTCTAAATCCTCTGACATTGTCAGGTTTGCAGCTGTGTTCTTGGACAGTGTTGTGTAAGGTCGTTTATTAGACTCAGCTAGCATTTTTACAGCTGAACTGCATGCAGTTCTCACATCAGTTATCCGTCTTGTGTCCAGGCCTACCTCAACATTTGTAGTAGTCTCAGATTCCTGTAATATTTTGCAAGCTATCAAAAAATTCAATTCACCTTATCTCCTAGTTCTTCACATACAACTTTGGTTGCGCTGCATTTCTATCAAAAGCAAAGAAATCGTTTTCTGCTGGGTCTCTGGTCATATTGATGCTCAGGGCAATGAGCAGGCTGACTCTGCTGTGCAGTCAGTGGTACAAGACCTTCAAGTTTCATATAGAGGTATTCCACTCTCAGACTACAGTGGACCCCCGCATAGCGAACTTAATCCGTGCAAGAGGGCTGGCCGTTATGCGAAATGTTCGCTATGCGAATTAATTTTCCCCATAAGAAATAATGGAAATAAAATTAATCCGTGCAAGACACCCAAAAGTATGAAAAAAAAATTTTTTTACCACAAAAAATTGTTAATTTTAGTACACACAAACTGAAAAAGGCATGCACAATTACATGACACTTACTTTTATTGAAGATCTGGTGATGATTGATGGGATGGGAGGAGGGGAGAGAGAGTGTTAGTGTTTAGAAGGGGAATCCCCTTCCATTAGGACTTGAGGTAGCAAGTCCTTTTCTGGGGTTACTTCCCTTCTTCTTTTAATGCCACTAGGACCAGCTTCAGAGTCACTGGACTTCTTTCGCACAACATATCTGTCCATAGTGGCCTGTACCTCTCGTTCCTTTATGATTTGTCTAAAGTGGTTCTCAACAGTGTCATTGTAACAGTCACCAGCACGGCTTGCAATAGCTGTGTGAGGGTGATTTTCATCAAAAAAGGTTTGCACTTCAAGCCATTTTGCACACATTTCCTTAATCTTTGAAGTAGGCAATTCCTTCAATTTCTCTCTCCCCTCCTTTGAACCAGTTTCCCCAGGTCTGGCCTCTTGCTCTTGAAGTTGATCTATCAGCTCATCAGTGGTTAGTTCTTCATTGTCCTCCTCCACCAACTCTTCCACATCCTCCCCACTAACCTCCAACCCCAAGGACTTCCCCAATTCCACAATTGATTCCTCAACTGGTATACTACTCCTCTCAGGGTTAGCCTCAAACCCTTCAAAATCCCTTTTGTCTACACATTCTGGCCACAGTTTCTTCCAAGCAGAGTTCAAGGTTCTCTTAGTCACTCCCTCCCAAGCCTTACCTATAAGGTTTACACAATTGAGGATATTAAAGTGATCCTTCCAAAACTCTTTTAGAGTCAATCGAGTGTCTGTGGTCACTTCAAAGCACTTTTGAAACAGAGCTTTTGTGTACAGTTTCTTGAAGTTGGAAATGACCTGCTGGTCCATGGGCTGCAGGAGAGGAGTGGTATTAGGAGGCAAAAACTTCACCTTAATGAAGCTCATGTCCCCATAAAGTCGCTCTGCCACGTCTGTAGGATGACCAGGGGCATTGTCTAACACCAGGAGGCACTTAAGGTCTAATTTCTTTTCAGTTAGGTAATCTTTCACATTGGGGGCAAATGCATGGTGTAACCAGTTATAGAAAAATTCCCTAGTGACCCATGCCTTACTGTTTGCCCTCCACAGCACACACAAATTATCCTTGAGGACATTCTTTTGCCTGAACGCTCTGGGAGTTTCAGAGTGATACACTAATAAAGGCTTAACTTTGCAATCACCACTAGCATTGGCACACATCAACAAAGTAAGCCTGTCTTTCATAGGCTTATGTCCTGGGAGTGCCTTTCTATCAAAAGCAAAGAAATCGTACTCCACTTTCATTTTCTGCTGGGTCTCTGGTCATATTGATGCTCAGGGCAATGAGCAGGCTGACTCTGCTGTGCAGTCAGTGGTACAAGACCTTCAAGTTTCATATAGAGGTATTCCACTCTCAGACTATTTTGCTGTAATCTCTAGCCACCTTTGTGACTGTTGGCAACAATGTTTGTGTGAGTTATTCATAAGTTATGTACATTCTGTCAAGCCGAGTTTAGGGTCCTGGTCTTCTTATCAACTTTGTGGTTCGGACTACACTTTCCTGTCTTTGCATTGGGCACACACGTCTCATGGGTATCTCATGAAGTGGCACCCAGTTCCACTCTGTGCGAATTGTCAGTTTCCAGTTTCTTTGCACCCTAGCATTCCTAACAGACATGACAGCCCACTTGAATATGCTGAATCTGAGCTTACAAGGCAAACAAAATATTTTTCAACTAGTTGGACACATTGAATCTTTCCGCAAGAAGCTGCACCTATTCAGTGTCTAAAAAAGAATGTTCTTGCACATGTTACTTCTTGTTGTCCTCTTCAAGGGGGGCTCCTTGGCATGGTGAAGAGGCTCTTGGTCTGAGGAATTAGACCTGTCGGTCTACTTCCTCAGACCGAACCTAATTACCCCCCAATCCCCCGTTCCCCATCCCATCCTCCCCATCCTCCCCTTTTTCCTTTCCTCCTCCTCCTCCCCACCCCTCCCTTTTGCCCTTACTTTTTTTTTTTTTTTTTTTTTTTTTTTTTTTTTTTTTGTTTTTGTTTTCCACAGGCACGCTAGTTCCTAGGTAGGGGAAAGGGTACCGGGGTCCATCCCATTCCATTGAGGTTCTTGGCGGTGGCGTAGTTTGCCATGGAATCTGGATTGCCTGGGGATGTCCTGATCCCTCTCCGGTATCCCGGAGGGCGGCTTTGGGTGTCTCTCGGGCGACGGGTGTATCTCTGGAAGCCACCTTTCGGATTCCGGGGGTGGTGGCCGAAGGAGGTATGCTTTGTGGCGGATTTCCAGCCGCCCTCTCTTGTCCACGAGGTAGCTCGGCAGATGTGAGGTTGCTATCCCGGATTGCCGGTTTACTGGCATGATGGGTAGGGTATGGCACGGGTTCCATGCTGCATCTGCGCTACTTGCGGTGCTGAGGTCCTCTTGGGCGCGGAGGGAGATTTCTGGCCCTTTCATTCCTCCTAGGAACTATCCCTCCCCGGCCCCCCCTTTTTTTTATTCTTTTTTTTTATTTTTATTTTCTTTTCTTCTTTTTTTTTTTTTCTTAAAAACAAAAAGAAAGAAGTAACCTAACCATGGCAGCCCTAGTCCATGAACCTGCTACCCCCGGGCCCCTTCTTGATACCGCACCCCGTTCTGACCCCACCTCGTCTTTGGACCACTCTTCGGACACTCCTCATGCCTCTGTACCTCTTGCCGGTGCTGTTTCCTCACCCGCTTCAGGTACTGAAGTCTCGACTGACTCCTTCGATTTATCTGACCTCCGCTCTCCTTTGACTATGCTTCCAGCCTCTCCCTCTGTGGTATGGCAATTTTCGAATCGCCGGCCCATTCCACATCGGACCAACTCTGGTCCCACACCTAAACGCCAATGACAGTTACCTGCTGAAGATACTTCTCCACCTTCTCGTTCTTCTCAGAAAAGATCGACACGTCCTGCACTCCCTTTCCACACTCAGTTTCAGACTGCACAATGGACTAAATTCTTCACTTTGCGACCGACTTCCTCTACTGCCTATCTTTCTGACCACAGTATTGGCAAGGCACTCCTACGCCATGTTGGTAAAGATATTTCTTTTCATGCTCTTAAGAGTGGTATGCGCATCGTCACCGTGCAGAATGCTACCCAGGCTCATGAGCTTTCTCGTCTTTCCCATATCGATACTGTTCCTGTAACTATTGAAAAGCATCATTCCCTCAATTCTTGTAGTGGTACCGTCATTCTGCCCCATACCATAGTTCAACAAAATTTCCAGACATGTGGCACTGACATTCTTGAACAGCTGGAACTCCAAGATCTTCCAATCCTCAAGGTAGACACTTACGTTCTTCCTGCCCGCGGGCGGAGACGATACCCTAGCAATGTGGCTCGTTTAACTTTTGACAGCCGTGAACTCCCATCCTCAGTTTATGTAGCAGGACATCAGTTACAAGTTCGAAAGGTGATCCCTACACAGCAACAGTGTAGAAATTGCTGGCGATTTGGCCATCCAGTGAAATATTGCAGATCTATCGCCGAATGCCCAGTCTGTGGTGCCGATGACCATTCTAATACGTCTTGCAATCGACCTCCCTCTTGCCTTAATTGTCATGAGGCTCACCCTTCGTACTCTCGCCGTTGTCAAGTCTACTTAAACGAGCAGGAAATCCGTTACCTCAAAGAGGCAGAAGGTCTCCCTTATGCCATGGCAGTTTCTCATCTCCGCCTCCAAGGGAGACTACCTCGTGTTTCTTATTCCCGTGTTTCAAAACGTCCCCCCACTTCTGGTATCCCATCTTCTGCACCCACCTCTGTGGTTACCTCTCCCATAGTCACTCCTGTAGCTAATTCTTTTGCTGTCCTCAGCTCAGACGTCCCTACTTCAACGTCTCAGTCTGATCTCGCTTCTTCGTGTTCTCTCTCACAAGCCTCAGTAGCGACGAGATCTCGTATGACACCTCCTCCCAATCGTCCCTCTACTTCTCAAAAGTCAAAAAAAGGTCCGTTAACACCTCCTACCCATCTTCCACCTCCTCATTTTCCCTTCCCTGTCTCTGTACCTGGTTCTCCCCCTCTCACTGGCTCTGTTACAAGTGTAGAGGTTCACCCTCCTCCTCGTACTGTACCTTCCTCCCCTGTTCCCTCCCAAGTTTCTTCCTCTTCTGCCACCTCCCAGGTTTCTGCCACTTCTGTCCCCTTCCACGCTTCTCCAGTTCCCTCCACCCTTTCGCCCCCCCCCCTACCTTGGTACAGTCCATTACAGTTCCAATCTTTACTCATCCTCCCCCTACCATTTCCAATATTGTCTCCCATACGACGTCTCTGAATTCTGAAACACTTGAAGCAATCTCTGAATATATTACAGAGACCAAACCATCAATGGACACTGATCCACCCTCCGCTCCTTCTCTCTCCTCTACTCCATCTGCGCAACTCCTTTCTTCACAGCGCACCGTTCCTTCGCTGCTTGAACGTTTTCCACTGCCTCCGCATGTGGACTTTTCTAACCCCTCTAGTCCGTAGGAACCCTTACCTGCGGATTTCAGGTATCTTTATCATTGCCAATCATGGCCTATTTACAGTGGAATATACGCGGCCTCAGGGGTAATCGGGGTGAGCTTCAGATGTTACTCTCCCAGTTTTCCCCTGTTGGTGTTTGCTTACAGGAACCAAAATTACTCTCTGCTGTTATCTCTCCCATCTCAGGCTATAATTTATTGTATTCTTCAGATCCTTTTCCTGATGGGACCTTTAATGAAAGTGCCCTTCTTCTACGCACTGATATTCCGTACCATCAGCTATTTGTTCGTACTTCGCTGCATTACACAGCAGCCCGTATCCACTTGCATAGGTGGTATACGCTCTGTTCTTTATATCTCTCTCCTTCTCGGGCATTATCTTTTCCGGATATTGCCTTTCTTGTTTCGTCATTACCACCACCGATTCTGTTACTTGGTGATTTTAATGCCCACCATTTCCTCTGGGGGGGGGGTCTCACTGTGATTCCCGTGGCATTCAGTTAGAGGCTTTTCTTGCCACCCACCCCCTTCATGTTTTAAATACAGGTACTCACACCCATTTTGATCCTCGGACTCGCACACACTCTTGCATCGATCTCTCAGTCTGCTCTTCCTCTGCCGCATTAGACTTCACTTGGTCTGTTCTTCCGGACTTACATGACAGCGATCATTTCCCAATCATTCTGACTTCTCCTTCATATTCACCACCTCTTCGCATCCCATGCTGGCAATTTGATCAGGCAAATTGGAACCTTTACTCACACCTAACTGTTTTTAGAGAGGTTCCTTCTTCGTCCTCCATCGATGAGCTTTTACACCTCTTCTCGTCCTCCGTTTTAACCGCAGCTTCTCATTCTATACCCCAAACTTCGGGCAGGCATTCTCAGAAATGCGTGCCTTGGTGGTCTCCTGCTTGTGCTCGTGCAGTACGTTTGAAACGCGCTGCATGGGGCAGGTACCGGTACAATAGAACCACAGAGAGACTTCTTGAATTTAAGCAGAAGCATGGGATCGCTCGCCGTGTCATCCGTGATGCTTAACGCACTTGCTGGCGAGATTATGTCTCCACCATCACCTCTGCTTCCTCTATGAGTGCAGTCTGGAAAAAAGTACGAAAACTGAGTGGTAAATATTCTCCTGACCCGGCTCCTGTTCTGCGGGTTGCTGGTGTTGATATAGCAAACCCACTAGATGTTGCCAATGAAATTGGCAATCATCTGGTCCGTATTTCTCAGGGACTCCATCTATGCCCCTCATTTTTTTCCTCAAAGTCTGCCAGAGAGTTAGCACCCTTGGACTTTTCTTCTCTCAGAGAAGAACAGTATAATGTGCCTTTTACACTTCAAGAACTGGAGGCAACACTCTCAGCTTGCCGATCATCGGCAGCTGGGCCCGACGACATTCATATTCGTATGCTACAACATTTACATCAGTCAGCCCTTGCAGTCCTATTACGCCTTTACAATCTTATTTGGTCACAAGGAGTTCTTCCACAGCTGTGGAAATCCGCCATTGTTCTCCCTTTCCGCAAACCAGGCACTACGGGACATAAAACCTCCCACTATCGTCCCATTGCTCTTACCAGTGCAGTTTGCAAAGTGATGGAACGCCTAGTAAATAGACGTTTAGTGTGGTATTTAGAGACACACAACAGTCTCTCCACTCGTCAATATGGCTTTCGTAAGGGACGTTCTACCATAGACCCCTTACTACGCTTGGATATGTATGTTCGTAATGCCTTTGCGAATAACCACTCAGTTATTGCCACATTTTTTGACCTTGAGAAGGCATATGACACAACTTGGAGGTATAATATTTTAGCCCAAGCCCACTCCTTAGGCCTTCGAGGCAATCTACCATCCTTCCTTAAGAACTTTTTAACTGACAGGCATTTCCGTGTTCGGGTTAATAATGTGCTCTCCCCAGACTTTATCCAAGCTGAAGGTGTCCCCCAGGGATGTGTTCTGAGCACAACACTTTTTCTCCTTGCTATTAATGATTTGGCCTCTAGTCTTCCATCAAATATTTGGTCATCACTCTATGTTGATGACTTCGCTATTGCCTGTGCAGGCGCTGACTGTCACCTTATTACAGTTTCTCTCCAGCATGCAGTCGACCGTGTTTCCAATTGGGCCACCACACGTGGGTTTAAATTTTCCAGCACTAAAACCCACCAAATTACTTTCACTAGACGCTCTGTCATCTCCGATCATCCTTTGTACCTCTATGGCTCCCGTATCCCTGAACATGATACAGTCAAGTTTCTGGGCCTCCTCTTTGATCGTAGGTTATCCTGGAAACCTCACATTACCTCTCTGAAGGCAACTTGCCACAGCCGGCTGAACCTCCTTAAAACCCTTGCTCATCTTTCATGGGGAGCTGATCGTCGAACCCTCCTTCGCCTACATTCCACCCTTATCTTATTGAAACTTGATTATGGTGACCAGATCTATTCAGTGGCATCTCCTGCTACTCTCTCTAGCCTTAACCCCATTCATCACCAAGGATTACGTTTATGCCTTGGTGCTTTTCGCTCTTCCCCTGTCGAGAGCCTCTATGCAGAAGCGAACGTTCCATCCTTATCCGATCGCCGTGATGCCCATTGCCTTCGCTACTATGTACGCTCTCATGATCTCCACAATCCTTCCATTTATAGAATGGTCACTGATATTAGTAGACATTATTTGTTCGCCGCCCCTGTTTACTCCGTCCCTTCTCTCTTCGCCTTCATTCGCTCTTGTCTTCTCTTCAATTACCACCTTTCTATGTACATGTAGCATCTCACTTTTCCCTACCCCCCTGGGAAGTTCCAGCTGTTCGAGTCTGTTCTTTCTCTCTCCCTTGCTCGAAAGCCCAACTGTCTACGGTCGCTTCCCGCTCTCATTTTCTTGACCACTTTCACTCTCATTCTCATGCCATTGCTGTGTACACAGATGGCTCTAAGTCTTCTGACAGCGTAGGATTCGCAGCAGTGTTTTCGGACAGCGTCATATGAGGGCACTTACTATCTTCGGCTAGTATTTTTACTGCTGAATTGTATGCCATCCTTACAGCACTTATCCGTATTGCATCTATGCCTGTGTCATCATTTGTGGTTGTCTCAGACCCCCTTAGTGCTTTACAGGCTATAGAGAAATTTGATACACCTCACCCCTTAGTCCTCCGTATCCAACTTTGGCTACACCGCATCTTTACCAAGCATAAAGATATTGTTTTTTGTTGGGTCCCTGGTCATGTTGACGTACAGGGCAATGAACAGGCAGACACTGCTGCGCGGTCAGCAGTACATGATCTACCAGTTTCATGTAGAGGTATTCCATTTACGGACTATTTTGCTGCAATATCTTCCCAACTTCACACCCGTTGGCAACAACGTTGGTCTACTATGCTCGGCAACAAACTTCAATCTATTAAACCGAGTATAGGTTACTGGCCGTCTTCTTATCACCAGTGTCGAGGTTGGGAGACTACTCTCTCCCGTCTTCGCATTGGCCATACTCGTCTTACTCATGGATATCTCATGGAGAGGCGCCCTGCTCCTCTCTGTGAGACTTGCCAAGTTCCATTATCAGTCAGCCACATTCTGTTGGACTGCCCACTTTATCAACGAGCATGCAGAATTTACCTCCGTCGTCATCTTCGCTCTGCTGCTCTCTCTTTACCTTCCCTTCTCGCTGATGGACCCACCTTTCATCCAGATTCATTGACTTTTTGACAACAACTGACTTACTTCACAAATTCTGATACCTTCAGCCCTTTCTACTTCAATCTCTTGCTACCCCCTACCCCCGTACTATCCCCTGCCCCGCTGTTTTCTGTAACCTACTGATCATCCCTCCTCCCTTCTGCCATCCAATACCCTCGCTTCCTTCCCTACCCTGCAGCGCTGTATAGCCCTTGTGGCTTAGCGCTTCTTTTTGATTATAATAATAATAATCTGGAAGTTGGTATGCAAGGATTGTTACAAAATGTGATATCCATATAGTATAGACATCTCCAGAGAATACTAGAAGGTCAGCTTATTGATCCCCCTCTAGCATCTAGCCTGTTTCTCGTTTTGTAACAGTTTGTCAGAATATATCCTGGTCCAGTTATCCTTTAAAGTTAAGATAAATTTCAATATTACTTTGGGATTGCAATTAGAACATACACTAATGAAATCAAATTTGAGATCTGTAGTGATACTGCTCCTGTGGGGAGCAGCAGCAGGATAATACTGCACCACCTCTCGGGGCCCTTAACAACAACAACAGTTTGGTGTGTGTCATTGGCGCCAACACATGGTGTGTGATTCTCTTCTCTTCTATCCCTACATTAGTGATGCAGATTACATGGTGAGTTTAAATATGTGGCCTGTAGTTATAACTTTTCTCTTGACATATGCAAGACATCACCATCCCTGTAGAAGCCGTTATTAGATGTACTAGTCATTATATTTTGTTGTTGCAGAAGTACTATGAAGATTCTATGTTCAATAAAGCCTAGAGATAAGGCCTGTGTTTCTATCACAACAATTTATTGAACATAGAATCCTGGGCTACCTGGTGGTGATCCTGCGCTACCTGGTGGTGATCCTGCGCTAGACTACTTCACAACATGGAGCGTTTACTGAAACCTGAGAGGCTAGACTGTGACCCCAGCTTATCAACGGCTGCTCAGGAATGGAAGCACTGGTTTAAGACTCGAAAACTTCTTGGGAGCCCTTCCTAAAGAAGATCTAGATAAACTAAGTCTGCTCATCAATTTTGTGTCACCTAAGATATATGAGGCTATTTCTGAGTGTAATACCTACGAAGATGCTATCAAAACCCTCAAGTCTCAGTATATTAAACCTACAAATGAAATCTTTGCACGCTATCGCCTTGCAACTCGCCGCCAGCAGATTGATGAATCCTTAGAGGAATACCTTCAAACACTGAAAATTTTAGGTAAGGACTGTCACTTCCAAGCAGTGACAGCTGCTCAGTATTGTGAAGAGTCCATCAGGGATGCTTTTATCAGCGGCCTGCAATCACCAATAATAAGGCAGCGTTTATTGGAGAATAAAACTCTCGACTTAGCCGCTGCCTTTGACCAGGCAAGAGCTCTAGATTCAGCCCAAAAGAATTCTGAAGTATACAGTACCACTCAGCCTTCTCGAGTGGTAAGTGCTGCAATTCCTGACCAAGACTCTTGCAATGAAGTTACTGTGGAACCTGCCTCAGTGACAGCAGCAGCAGGTACGGTGTGTTTCTTTTGTGGTTTTTCAAGACATCCACGTCCAAAGTGTCCTGCTCGTGAAGCAATGTGCCGTAAATGCCACAAGAAAGGTCACTTTGCTAAAGTATGTCGTGCTAATGCATCAACAAGAGCTAGTGCCTCCACACATTCCAGTGATCATGCGACACTAGCAACAGTGACTTCTGCGGCTACTCCAAATTCACTGTCAAAGGCAGTTGTGAAAGTATTCATTGAAGGAACAGAAGTAGATGGTCTTATTGATAGTGGCAGCTCAGAAAGTTTCATCAACCTTGACTTAGTTAAACGCCACTCCTTGACTGTACATCACTCATCAGGTACCGTTTCCATGGCATCAACATCTCTCTCTATTCTTAGGGTTTTGTAAGGTAAATCTCAGAGTTAATGGAAAGGATTATCAAGATGTCATTTAGCTATTCTGCCACAACTGTGCTCTGATGTTATCCTTGGTCAGGACTTTCAGAAGCTGCATGGTAGTGTCACCTTAACATATGGAGGTGAACTGCCTCCTCTTGTTGTCTGTGGACTTAGCACTTTAAGGGTAGACCCACCAAAGCTGTTTGCAAATCTTACCACGGATTGCCATCCTATATCAGCTAAGTCACGCCGCTATTCTTATGAGGATCGGATATTCATTGAGAAAGAAACTCAGAGGCTGCTGAAGGAGGGTATTATAGAACCGAGTAATTCCCCTTGGCGTGCACAGGTTGTTGTTGTTAAAGATGATTATAGGAAACGGAGACTGGCTATCGATTACTCTGAGACAATCAACAAATTTACACTTCTTGATGGGTACCCTCTACCTCGAATTGATGATACAGTGAACAAAATTGCTCAGTACTATGTGTTTAGCACAATTGATCTACAGAGTGCCTATCATCAAGTCCCTATAAGGAATGAAGATAAACCATACACAGCGTTTCAGGCTAGTGATGGCCTGTATCAGTTTACCAGAGTCCCTTTTGGAGTCACCAATGGGGTAGCCTGCTTCCAACGAATTATGGATTCACTCATTCAGGAAAAGCAACTCGTGGGAACTTACGCGTATTTAGATAATGTTACCATTTGTGGCAAGACCCAGGAGGAACATGATGCAAACCTTGATAAGTTTTTGGAAGCTGCCAAGAAGAAAAATATCAGTACAATGAGGAAAAGTGCACTTTTTCAACTAAAAGGCTTAGCATCCTTGGTTATGTAGTGGAAGGAGGTTCAATATTCCCAGACCCTGAACGACTACGACCTCTACGGGAACTTCCAATGCCTCAAGACAAAAAGTCACTCCGAAGAACTCTTGGTCTCTTTGCTTATTACTCACAATGGATCTACAACTATTCAAGTAAAGTCCACCCATTGAGTGCTACCACATTTCCTGTGACAAAGGAAGCAGAAGCCGCTTTCCATACTCTCAAACAGGACATTGAAAACTCAGTAGTTCAAGCCATTGATGAGTCCCTACCATTTGAAGTGGAAACGGATGCATCTGACATTGCCATTGCTGCAGTCTTATCTCAGGCAGGACGACCAGTAGCCTTCTTTTTGAAAACTTTTCAAGGATCAGAGAAATGTTACGCTGCTGTAGAAAAGGAAGCCCAGGCCATCATAGAAGCAGTTCGCCACTGGAGGCATTATTTAACTGGTAGACATTTCACCATAAGGACTGACCAACGGTCCCTGATGTATATGTTCGACAAGAAGCACAAAAGTAGGGTAAAGAATGACAAGATATTACGCTGGAGGATGGAACTATCGTGTTATGACTTTGATATTCTGTACCGACCAGGTCAAGAGAACATCTCACCTGATGCATTCTCTAGGTCCCACTGTGGAGCAGCATGTCATGATTTGCAATCACTCTCAGCGCTCCACAAGGCTTTGTGTCACCCAGGAGTTACACGTGTGTACCATTTTGCCAAATCAAAGAACATGCCCTACTCAGTGGAAGATGTGCGACAAGTGATCAGAGCATGCAGAGTATGTGCAGAGTGCAAGCCAAACTTTCATCAGCCAGAGAAGACTCATCTCATAAAATCCACCCAGCCTTTCGAGAGACTGAATATAGATTTCAAAGGACCTCTACCAAGCACAAATCAGAATAGGTATTTCCTTAACATAGTAGATGAATATTCAAGGTTTCCCTTTGTATTCCCCTGTGCAAATATGACTGCTTCAACTGTTATTCGTTGTCTTTCACAGTTGTTCTCAATTTTTGGTATGCCAGCTTATATCCATTCAGACAGGGGATCCTCGTTCATGAGTAACGAACTTCAGGAGTTTTTGTCTAGCAAAGGTATTGCCTGCAGCAGAACAAGCTACAACCCTCAAGGCAATGGTCAAGTGGAGCGGTTCAATGGTACTATATGGAAGGCAGTTACAATGACATTGAAGTCGCGCAATCTACCTGTTGAACACTGGCAAACTGTCCTACCTAATGCTCTTCACTCTATTAGATCATTGCTGTGCACAGCTACTAATGCAACCCCTCATGAAAGACTCCTCAACTATTCACGTCGTTCCTCTACGGGAGCCTCCATGCCCACTTGGTTATGTCATCCTGGACCCGTTCTCCTGAAGAGTCACCGTAGGATGAACAAGACGGATCCTTTAGTGGAAGAGGTAGAGCTCCTGCAAGCTAATCCACATTACGCCCACATTCGCTACCAAAATGGCGAAGAGACTACAGTATCTACAAGACATTTAGCCCCAGTTGAAATCCCCGTTAGTGTGGAATCTCAAGATACACCAATAGATGTGAAAGATGCTTCGTTTTCTCCTGGAAAGCCCCTTGAGACTACCCCTATGGAAATAGAGGATTCTGTTCCAGCAGTTAGTCAAACCCCGCTGGAAAATATTGAACCTGGTGAAGAGGCTCAAGGGCTACGAAGGTCGGGACATGTACGTCGCCCACCTAACAGTTTGGGAGAATACCGTCTCTGATATTTTAGAAGGGGGAGATTGTAGTGATACTGCTCCTGTGGGGAGCAGTAGCAGCAGGATAATACTGCACCACCTCTCGGGGCCCTTAACAACAACAGTTTGGTGTGTGTCATTGGCACCAACACATGGTGTGTGATTCTCTTCTCTTCTATCCCTACATTAGTGATGCAATTTACATGGTGAGTTTAAATATGTGGCCTGTAGTTATAACTTTTCTCTTGACATATGCAAGACATCACCATCCCTGTAGAAGCCGTTATTAGATGTACTAGTCATTATATTTTGTTGCAGAAGTACTATGAAGATTCTATGTTCAATAAAGCCTAGAGATAAGGCCTGTGTTTCTATCACAGCAAGATCTTAAATAACAAAAGTGTCTAGGTGGACAATATCAAAGTAAATAAGTATGATATAATTTAGAATATAAGCTCCTACACTTCTCTTGCAATTCAAAATTAAATTGTACACTTAGTAATAAAGTGCTGAGGGCACATTTCGTACAGTACAAATCTTAAGTACCATCTGGTACTTTGCTATGATGAGATATGCTCATGAATACGAATGATACAAGTACATACACAATTGTGTGTGAGAAAGTGTGTGTGTGAGAAAGTGCTCGTTATGTCTCGGTAGCTGTATGACCCTTGTATATTTATCGCTTCATTTTTTTTTTATTATAATACGTCTCGGTAAGACTCAACTCGAATTAGATTTAAACTGACTGACGAGTTCACAAATCTATCTTTTCTACCATCAAGGCAATCGAACAGCTTGCTTGAACAATATGATGAACCATTTGCCAAACAACAATAATGAACAAAGCAGCAGCACAGCATCAGGAACAAGGAAACAAAATAACAACCCTAACTGGGGACAATCAGCAGATCCTCCATAAAGGGCATAAAACTTCCTTAATACTGAATCTGTGTTCAGCATAACCAAATCGCCGACAGTACGCAGATGCCACAATGTAGGTCAGAAGCTTCAGCTTGGGACCAAGGACGAATCGAGTGTCTCCGTGACACACAACCTCAGCAAAACATCAAAAATCACCAAGTGTGAGTAATTCAAATTCAAATTCAAAGTTTATTCTCTATAAGGATTACAATGCTGAGTTTACAGAAATTTGGTTATTGTGTGGTTTACATGTAGTAAAATAGTGATTACAGAGTGTACCACTAGAACGCTTAGCATGGCTAGGCATTTCGGGCAGACTTAGTTTTATTCTTAATTGTAAAATATTACAAATTATGAGGTAAGTTGGTATTATGGCTAAGTGACTAAATACTAGTTTGTGAGTTTAGCAATGTAAATGCTTTTGTTTTGGCACAGTACATAGTTTCAGTATTGGAGTATCACAGGATTCATTATTTTAAGACTGAGATTAATATTTCTGTTTATGGTCAAATGAGTCAGTGAGTGTAAGTGTGAACCACCAGGTGGTATTCGTGTAGTTAGTAGACAGGGTGTATCAGGGAGATAAGATGTTTTCTAATGGTAGTTTTGAAGGTGATGAATGTGTCTGCAGTTCTAGAGTTCTTAGGTAGGGTACGTTGGTTTGCGTGCAGCCAGCAGTAACATCCTGGTTGATCAGGCTCTGATCCACCAGGACGCCTGGTCACAGACCGGGCCGCGGGGGCGTTGACCCCCGGAACTCTCTCCAGGTAAACTCCAGATGCTCTGTGAACAGAGTTACATAGAGATACAAGAAGTATGCTTTGGCACTACAACAAAATCATGCTCTACCAAAAACAGAGTCTAAAGCACAAACAAATAACCAGAGAGACGAGATATTTCTAGGACAAGAAGCAGATCTAGAGAGAGTGAGGCAGGGAGGGCAGTCTCCAACCTCAGGTGCAATCATGTGACTAGCCAGTGTTACTCCAGCGACGCCGGCAGGTAAACAAGCGAGCTGGTAGTTAGCAAGGCAGTTTGCGAGAGTGGACAGCTAGTCACAATTCTTCAACAGCGAGTGCAGTAAAGTGTAAATGTAACATCCTACCTACAAACTTAGCTAATATAATAGGTCAAATAATTATATGAAGCAAGATATTTTCATTTTAGCTAAGTCGTTTTCGTACTGTCGCTGGGCCTCCCTCCTTATCTGTGGATATTCGTTTCTGGCTTTTTGACTGATCTCTTTATTTTCGTGGGTCCTCTGTCTTCTGTACTTTTCCCATTCTCTAGTGCACTTAGTTTTTGCCCCCCTACACCTTTGGGTAAACCAAGGGCTCATTCTGGTCTTTCCGTTATTTCTGTTGCCCTTGGGAACAAACCTTTCTTCTGCCTCCTTGCATTTTCATGTTACGTAGTCCATTATTTCGTTTACCAACTTTCCCACCAATTCTCTTTCCCACTGAACCTCCTGCAGGAAGTTCCTCATACCTGTGTAGTCCACTTTTTATAGTTTGGTCTTTCCCATCCTACTTCTGTTACCCTGTGTGTGTGTGTGTGTGTGTGTGTGTGTGTGTGTGTGTGTGTGTGTGTGTGTGTGTGTGTGTGTGTGTGTGTGTGTGTGTGTGTGTGTACTCACCAAATTGTGGTTGCAGGGGACGAGACTCAGCTCCTGGCCCTGCCTCTTTACTGACCGCTACTGGGTCCTCCCTCTCCCTGCTCCATTAGCTTTATCATACCTCGTCTTAAAACTATGTATGGTTCCTGCCTCCACTACATCACTTGCCAGACTATTCCATTTCCTAACAACTCTGTGGCTGAAGAAATACTTCCTAACATCCCTTTGAATGTGTTCTTCCGGCAACGTGCTCGGTATTATACTCACCCCTAGATCTTTCTCCTTGAGTGAGGTTCGCAGTCATTGGCCGCCTAGCCTATACTCTGTCTGCACCCTTCCTCCCCCTTCCCCGATCTTCATGACTTTGCATTTGGTGGGGTTAAATTTGAGGACCAGTTGCTGGACCATGCATCCAGCCTGTCCAGGTCTCTTTGTAGACCTGTCTGATTTAATTCTCATTAACTTCACATCATCTGCAAATAGGGACACTTCTGAGTCTATCCCTTCCGTCATGTCATTCACATATACCAAGAATAGCACTGGTCTCAGGACTGCCCCCTGTGGGACCCTGCTCATCACAGGCACCCACTGTGATACCTCGTCATGTACCATGACTCGTTGTTGCCTCCCTGTCAGGTATTCTCTGATCTGTTGCAGTGCCCTTCCTGTTACATGTGCCTGATCCTCTAGCTTCTGCAGTAATCTCTTGTCCAAGAAAATGCAGTCAACCTACCACTCCCTCTCATTTCTTGCTTCAGTTACCTTGTCATAAACCTAGTAGGTTTGTGACACAGGATTTACCTTCCATGAATCCGTGCTGGCAGTCGTTTATAACCTTGTTCCCAGGTGCTCCACCACTCTCCTCCTAATAATCTTCTCCCTGACTTTGCATACTGTACACATCAGTGATACTGGTCTATAGTTTAGTTCTTCGTTTCTGTCCCCTGAAGATGAGGACTAAATTTGCTGTCTTCCATACCTCAGGTAATTGCCCAGTTTCAAGGGATGTGTTGAAAATTGTGGTTAGTGGCACACAGTGTCTGCTCCCTCTCTAAGGACCCACAGAGAAATGTCCGGTCCTACTGCCTTTGAGGTATCAGGGTCACTTAGGACCTTCACTACCTCCTCGGTTGTGTGTATTTCATCCATCACTTGTTGGTATATCCCTTGTTGGTCTACCCCTCTGTTTTGTCTTCCCAGTGTTGCTTCTGCCTCCACTGTAAATACTTCCTGAAATCTCATGTTGAGCTCCTCACATACTTCTTGGTCGTTTCTTGTGAGCTCCCCACCTTCTTTCCTCAGCCTGATTATCTGGTCCTTGACTGAAGCCTTCCTCCTGATGTGGCTGTAAAGCAGTTTCAAGTCAGACTTGACTTTCGATGCTATGTCATTTTCATACTACCATTGGGCCTCCCTCATCTGTGCATATTCATTTGTGACTCATCGACTAATCTCTTTATTTTCCTGGGTCCTTTGCCTTCTGTACTTTTTCAAATCTCTAGCACACTTAGTTTTTGCCTCCCTACTCCTTTGGGTAAACCAAGGGCTCATTCTGGTCTTCCCATTATTTCTGTTACCCTTGGGAACGAACCTTTCCTCTGCCTCCTTGCATTTTATTGTTATATAGTCCATTTCGTTTACCGACTTTCCTACCAACTCTCTTTCCCGCTGAACCTCCTGCAGGAAGGTCCTCGTGCCTATGTAATCCCCTCTTTTATAGTTTGGCTTTTCCCTTTCTACTCCTTTTACCCTCTCCACTTGTACCTCAACAATGTATTCAAAGCTCAGAACCACGTGGTCACTAGCTCCAAGGGGCCTTTTATATGTGATGTCCTTGATGTCTGAACTACTACTTCACGGCACGCATAACGGAGATAAAACACCTCAATTACTGGGAGCGCATGAGGTTCCTAAACCTGTATTCCCTGGAACGCAGGAGGGAGAGATACATGATTATATACACCTGGAAAATCCTAGAGGGACTAGTACCGAACTTGCACACGAAAATCACTCACTACGAAAACAAAAGACTTGGCAGACGATGCACCATCCCCCCAATGAAAAGCAGGGGTGTCACTAGCACGTTAAGAGACCATACAATAAGTGTCAGGGGCCCGAGACTGTTCAACTGCCTCCCAGCACACATAAGGGGGATTACCAACAGACCCCTGGCAGTCTTCAAGCTGGCACTGGACAAGCACCTAAAGTCAGTTCCTGATCAGCCGGGCTGTGGCTCGTACGTTGGTTTGCGTGCAGCCAGCAGCAACAGCCTGGTTGATCAGGCGCTGATCCACCAGGAGGCCTGGTCGCAGACCGGGCCGCGGGGGCGTTGACCCCCGGAACTCTCTCCAGGTAGACTCCAGGTGAACACAAAGTCCAATCTTGCTGGTTCATCCTCCCCTCTCTCTCTGGTAGTGTCATTAACATGATGATGTTTGAGGTTTTCCAGTACCACATACATCATCTTGGCTCTCCATGTTTTTGGACCCCCATGTGGCTCCAGGTTTTCCCAATCAATCTCCCTGTGGTTGAAGTTGCCCGTAACCAGTAACTTTGCTCTACTCGAGTGAGTTCTTCTTGCCACCTTAGCTAGTGTGTCCACCATTTCTCTGTTGCACTCATATTCCTCTTTTGGCCTCTTGCAGTTCTGTGGTGGGTTATACATCACTACAATGACTACCTTATGTTCCCCTGACTGAACTGTACCTACTATGTAATCCCTTTCTATAATCTCGTCTATTCCTTCCGTTTCCTGTTATCTCCATCGGTTTTTAATCAGCAGTGCAACCCCTCCTCCTGCTCTGCTCCTTCTATCCTTCCTCAGGATCTGTGGAAGGATAGAAGGAACAAAAGGGGAGGAGGGGTCCAGGGAGAATGGTGGGTTTGGGGGAGCAGGTGCCTATGGGGGGTTGCTGTGGGGGTGGGGTCTGTGGTGTGGGGGGTGGGGGCAGAGGGCCTATGGGGGTTACAGTGGGGTGTGTGGGTTGTGGTGAGGGAGATGGGGGTAGATGGTACAGTGGGGTTACTGTGTGGGTTTGTGGTGAAGGACATGGGGGTAGAGGGTACAATGTGTGAGTTTTGGATTAGGTTGTTTGATTACATTGGGGTTGCCATGGTTGGGTTCCTTCTGTGGGTAGTACTGGAGGAGGTTGTGTTTGTTCTTCCACCTGGGTCTGGTTTCTCCTGCTCCCCTCCTGCCTTGCTTCCCATTCCTCCTTGCGACATTGCACCCTCTCTTTCAGTATCATCCTTTCTTCTTGTGTTCTGTCTTGGTCAAAGTACACGCTCCGGTACTCCGGTTTGTCCCTTAGATGCGCTTTCTCCTGCAGGATCCAGTTTCGAGCCGACTCTGCCTTGAAAATCACTTTGACTGGACGCTCTTTTCCTCTTGCACACCACCCAAGTCTCCAAAAATTTGTCAGCTGGGTCATGTTCTCTCCTATTGCGTGAGAGTTTACCTGGAGAGAGTTCCGGGGGTCAACGCCCCCGTGGCCCAGTATGTGACCAGCCGGAGTGTGAGAGAGTGAGAGAGTGTGAGTGTGGGAGAGTGTGAGAGAGTGGGTAAGACTGTGTGTGTTTGTAGGCCTAGTAGGCTCTGCATCGGAGGAGGATATGGAGGAGGAGGAGAAGGAAGAGGAGGAGGTGGGAGAGGAGGGGAAGGAAGAGGAGGAGGAGATGGAGGAGGAGGAGGAGGAGGAGGAGAGGAGGGAGGAATAGCGGTACCCGTGCTAGGGTAGGGACGTAAAAATTTGTGTGTGAATTTATGACCCTCTTGAACTCGACTATTTGTACTCACCTATTTGTGGTTGCAGGGGTCGAGTCTTAGCTCCTGGTCCTGCCTCTTCACTGGTTGCTACTGGGTCCTCTCTCTCCCTGCTCCATGAGCTTTATCAAACCTCGTCTTAAAACTATGTATGGTTCCCGCCTCCACTACGTCACTTTCTAGGCTATTCCACTGCCTGACAGCTCTATGACTGAAGAAATACTTCCTAACATCCCTTTGACTCATCTGAGTCTTCAACTTCCAATTGTGACCTCTTGTTTCTGTGTCCCCTCCCTGGAACATCCTGTCTTTGTCCACCTTGTCTATTTCGCACAGTATTTTATATGTTATGTCTTCCCTGACCCTCCTGTCCTCCAGTGTCGTCAAGCCGATTTCTCCTTAACCTTTCTTCATAGGACATTCCCCTTAGCTCTGGAACTAACCTTGTCGCAAACCTTTGCACTTTCTCTAATTTCTTGACGTGCTTGATCAAGTGCGGGTTCCAAACCGGTGCTGCATACTCCATTATGGGCCTGATGTACATGGTGTACAGTGTCTTGAACAATTCCTTACTAAGGTGTCGCAATGCTGTTCTCAGGTTTGCCAGGTGCCCATATGGTGCAGCAGTTATCGGGTTGATGTGTACTTCTGGAGACATGCTCAGTGTTATACTCACCCCAAGACCTTTCTCCTTGAGCGAGGTTTGCAGTCTTTGGCCACCTAGTCTATACTCCATCTGCGGTCTTCTGTGCCCTTCCCCGATCTTCATGACTGCATTTGGCGGGGTTAAATTCGAGAAGCCAGTTGCTGGACCAGGTGTCCAGTCTGTCCAGGTCTCTTTGAAATCCTGCCTGATCCTCATCTGATTTAATTCTCCTCATTAACTTCACATCATCTGTGAACAGGGACACTTCTGAGTCTAACCCTTCCATCATGTCGTTCACATATACCAAAAATAGCACTGTCCTAGGACCGACCCCTGTGGGACCCCGCTCATCACAGGTGCCCACCGTGATACCTCATCACATACCTTGACTCATTGTTGCCTCCCTGTCAGGTATTCTGTGATCCATTGCAGTGCCCTTCCTGTTATATGCGCCTGATCCTCTAGCTCCTGCACTAATGTCTTTTGAGGAACTGTGTCAAAGGCCTTCTTGCAGTCCAAGAAGATTCAATCAGCCTACCCCTCTCATGTCTTACTCCTGTTACTTTATCATAAAACTCCAGAAGGTTTGTGACACAGGATTTGCCTTCCATGAATCCGTGCTGGTTGGCGTTTATACTCTTGTTCCATTCCAGGTGCTCCACCACTCTCCTCCTGATAATCTTCTCCATAACTTTGCATACTATACACGTCAGTGACACAGGTATAGACTAGTGCCTCTTTTCTGTCTCCTTTTTTAAAAATGGGAACTACATTTGCCGTCTTCCATACCTCAGGTAGTTGCCCAGTTTCCAGGGATTTGTTGAAGATTGTGGTAAGTGGCACACACAGCATATCCACTCCCTCTCTAAGGACCCATGGGGAGATGTCTGATCCCATTGCCTTTGAGGTGTCGATGTCCCTTAGCAGCTTTTTCACCTCCTCATTTGTATGTATGTCATCCAACACTTGTTGGTATATTCCTTGCTGGTGTCCCCCTCTGTTCTGTCCCCCCAGAGGCCTTCCTGTCTCCACTGTAAATACTTCCTTAAATCTCATGTTGAGCTCCTCACATACCTCTTGATCATTTCTTGTGAGTTCCCCACCTTCTTTCCTCAGCCTTATCACCTGGTCTTTGTTGTTTTCTTCCTAGTGTGGCTATACAGCAGTTTCGGGTCAGACTTGACTTTCGATGCTATGTTGTTTTCATGCTGTCGCTGGGCCTCCCTCCTTATCTGTGCATACTCGTTTCTGGTTCTACTAATCTCCTTATTTGTATGTGCACATGTGTGTACATGTATGCGTACGGCTGTGTGTGTTACTGTACTGTCACCTGAGCCTTCTTTCCTGGTTCTACTTTAATTTAGCAGTAAAATAAATCACTGGCTTTTTTGGGCTCTCCCAGTTTATCTACACTAGATTCTCTACAACTATGCTGCTATTTATGACAATCTATGCTCATTATTTGTGTATGGCTGAATGAATACAATATGAGTGTATTTTGCCTGACCTATGTGTCTGCGCACCTTGCTGATGTGTGTAGCACCACTAAAGTCCCTTTCCAGTTACTCCCTCTTAGTAAGTGTTGAGTGTTCTATTATGACATCCAGCTCTCCAGAGCAGGGTTCAAGACCCTCAGCTATCAGTATTGCAGGGCCAGACCCAAAATCCATCATACAATCACAAAAAGGCTTAGTACTTTACGTCCGGCACCTGGGTTCTGTGTAGGTGCAGCTGCGTGATGCTTCTTCTCAGTCACGGTACTTGTTCCTTCCTGTTTCACTGTATGCACTGTAGTCACTAGCTCATCTTAGTTTTTCACTGCACTCGCTGTGTTTACTGACACATCTGTGTGTGTGTGTGTGTGTCTGTATGTGTGTATACTGTACGTTTTCTACCATGAAGCAAGTAAAATCTAACACTAGAAATTAGATGGGAAATGAAACACTGGATGCATGTCTTCAACGTGCCACTACCAACATCAGAATTGATATGGAGAGACTGGTAAAAGAAAGATCTCGACCAAAGGCATCTCATTAGTAGGTAAGAACATGAGTACCATTATTTCTGTATAAATTTAGAGTTAAAAAAAAAGGGTTCTTTACCTGTAGGCCCTGCCTAGACCCACTGTGTCAATAAAATTTCATATAATTTTTTTTAATCATAATATAGGTCTTATGTACAGTGGAACCTCAGTTGTCATCTGCATTACTTGTTGAACAAATCGGTTTTCGAACGAGGAATTCAAGAAACAATGTCCTGGTTTTCGTATGTTCTCTTCGTTGTCGACCAGACGACTCAGGTCACGTGTTCACAGAATGCGCCAGTGAAAGACAGGCTCACTGTTACTGTGTGGTAATGTAAGTGGGGACTTAAAATTGAAGCCCTTTCTTGTTTATTATTCTGAAAATCCATGAGTTTTTAAAGACAGGACAAAGTGCTTTTAAAACCTACAAACTGAAGTCAGTTTGCGTTTTTAGGTTTTTCTTTACAGTATTTTTACCAAAAATGCGTCTTTACTGGTCCATGCATCTTTACTGGTCAAGTAACCCTATCAGGTACCTCCCTTAACATTTAGAGGCGAAAACAAACATTTATCCATACACATCAATGTCTATCAACAACACTTCAGTTAATTTGTCACAGTACAAGTCTAGATAACGTGTAATTACTACAGAAAATTGGAGAGGAATCTCCCATACTTGCCCATTAGCGGGAAAACACAGCTGTTCTGATGTAAACAAAGGCGTGTTGAGTGTTGCCATCTATGATTAGGTTTATTTTTATTTTATTTTATTTCATTATTTATTTTTGTTTTGATTAATTTTTAAAAATCAATTTTACTCTCCAGACACTTGAACTTTTTAGGTAGGGACCCCTTTGCACTTGCACCATGTGCACAGTCTTGGATGAGCCCCTGAACCCCTTGGACCGCGGGGCCCCCAAATGCGCAGGGCCCTAGGCAAATGCCTAGTTTGCCTATGCGGTAATCCGGCCCTGCTTGGGAGTTTGTTCCACTCATCTACAACTCTATTACCAAACCAGTGCTTTCCTATATCCCTCCTGAATCTGAATTTTTCCAACTTGAAATCATTGCTGCGAGTCCTGTCTTGTCTGGAAATTTTCAGCACACTATTTACATCCCCTTTATTAATTCCTGTTTTTCATTAATATACCTCAGTCATATCCCCCCTAATTCTACGCCTTCAAGAGTGCAGATTCAGGGCCCTCAGTCTATCCTCATAGGGAAGATTTCTGATACATGGGATGAGCTTTGTCATCCTCCTCTGTACGTTTTCCAGTGTATTTATTTCCATTCTGTAATACGGTGACCAAAACTGTGCAGCATAATCTAAATGAGGCCTAACCAAGGATATATAGAGTTGAAGAACAACCTGAGGACTTCTATTAGTTATACCTCTAGATATGAAGTCAAGGATTCTGTTAGCTTTATTGCGAACACTATTGCACTCTTGTCTTGGTTTTAGATTATTGCTAACCAGAACTCCTATATCCTTTTTGCAATTACCTGGAGTTTACCTGGAGAGAGTTCCGGGGGTCAACGCCCGAGCGGCCCGGTCTGTGACCAGGCCTCCTGGTGGATCAGAGCCTGATCAACCAGGCTGTTACTGCTGGCTGCACGCAAACCAACGTACGAGCCACAGCCCGGCTGATCAGGAACCGACTTTAGGTGCTTGTCCAGTGCCAGCTTGAAGACTGCCAGGGGTCTGTTGGTAATCCCCCTTATGACCCCTGGCAGTCTTCAAGCTGGCACTGGACAAGCACCTAAAGTCGGTTCCTGATCAGCCGGGCTGTGGCTCGTACGTTGGTTTGCGTGCAGCCAGCAGTAACAGCCTGGTTGATCAGGCTCTGATCCACCAGGAGGCCTGGTCACAGACCGGGCCGCGGGGGCGTTGACCCCCGGAACTCTCTCCAGGTCCAGGTAACTCCAGGTATGTATGCTGGGAGGCAGTTGAACAGTCTCGGGCCCCTGACACTTATTGTATGGTCTCTTAACGTGCTAGTGACACCCCTGCTTTTCATTGGGGGATGTTGCATTGTCTGCCAAGTCTTTTGCTTTCGTAGTGAGTGATTTTCGTGTGCAAGTTCGGTACTAGTCCCTCTAGGATTTTCCAGGTGTATATAATCATGTATCTCTCCCGCCTGCGTTCCAGGGAATACAGGTTTAGGAACCTCAAGCGCTCCCAGTAATTGAGGTGTTTAATCTCCGTTATGTGCGCCGTGAAGGTTCTCTGTACATTTTCTAGGTCAGCAATTTCACCTGCCTTGAAAGGTGCTGTTAGTGTGCAGCAATATTCCAGCCTAGATAGAACAAGTGACCTGAAGAGTGTCATCATGGGCTTGGCCTCCCTAGTTTTGAAGGTTCTCATTATCCATCCTGTCATTTTTCTAGCAGATGCGATTGATACAATGTTATGGTCCTTGAAGGTGAGATCCTCCGACATGATCACTCCCAGGTCTTTGACGTTGGTGTTTCGCTCTATTTTGTGGCCAGAATTTGTTTTGTACTCTGATGAAGATTTAATTTCCTCGTGTTTACCATATCTGAGTAATTGAAATTTCTCATCGTTGAACTTCATATTGTTTTCTGCAGCCCACTGAAAGATTTGGTTGATGTCCGCCTGGAGCCTTGCAGTGTCTGCAATGGAAGACACTGTCATGCAGATTCGGGTGTCATCTGCAAAGGAAGACACGGTGCTGTGACTGACATCCTTGTCTATGTCGGATATGAGGATGAGGAACAAGATGGGAGCGAGTACTGTGCCTTGTGGAACAGAGCTTTTCACCGTAGCTGCCTCGGACTTTACTCTGTTGACGACTACTCTCTGTGTTCCGTTAGGAAATTATAGATCCATCGACCGACTTTTCCTGTTATTCCTCTAGCACGCATTTTGTGCGCTATTACGCCATGGTCACACTTGTCGAAGGCTTTTGCAAAGTCTGTATATATTACATCTGCATTCTTTTTGTCTTCTAGTGCATTTAGGACCTTGTCGTAGTGATCCAATAGTTGAGACAGACAGGAGCGACCTGTTCTAAACCCATGTTGCCCTGGGTTGTGTAACTGATGGGTTTCTAGATGGGTGGTGATCTTGCTTCTTAGGACCCTTTCAAAGATTTTTATGATATGGGATGTTAGTGCTATCGGTCTGTAGTTCTTTGCTGTTGCTTTACTGCCCCCTTTGTGGAGTGGGGCTATGTCTGTTGTTTTTAGTAACTGTGGGACGACCCCCGTGTCCATGCTCCCTCTCCATAGGATGGAAAAGGCTCATGATAGGGGCTTCTTGCAGTTCTTGATGAACACAGAGTTCCATGAGTCTGGCCCTGGGGCAGAGTGCATGGGCATGTCATTTATAGCCTGTTCGAAGTCATTTGGCATCAGGATAACATCGGATAGGCTTGTGTTAACCAAATTTTGTGGCTCTCATAAAAAATTCATTTTGATCTTCGACTCTCAGTCTGGTTAGCGGCTTGCTAAAAACTGAATCATATTGGGACGTGAGTAGCTCACTCATTTCCTTGCTGTCATCTGTGTAGGACCCATCTTGTTTAAGTAGGGGCCCAATACTGGACGTTGTTCTCGACTTTGATTTGGCATAGAAGAAATACTTTGGGTTTCTTTCGATTTCATTCATTAAGTGTCTTAGTGTTTCCTCATATGTAATCATACATGCTAGATCTGTAAAAGTCTTATGTTAATTATTAAAGGCTTTTTGTATATTTTGATTCCTTTTCCAATACATGCAAAACCAAAAATAAAGAACACCAGGTTTCAATTTCAAGTCATGTAGGTTTCTGATAGTTATTTAATATAACCATAGTACTAGTGAGTGTGCAATGTATTAGTTTCTATGATATTGTTTTTGTATATAAATTTTTAGATATTCATAGTACCATTGAATGCGCAATGCATTAGTTTATATGACATTCTTTTGTATATAAAATTTCATACACAATATGAATAAGACTGTCAGGTTTGGTTATATATTTATTTGGTGTTTAAGGTATGTTCCGATAGTTCTCTGTTTAGTTATATGTATTGTTGTCTTGGTTTAGAAAGACACGTAAGCAAACACTATAACATATTTATTAGAAAACGTTTCGGTCCTGGGACCTTGATCACTTCTAATAAATATGTTATAGTGTTTGCTTACGTGTCTTTCTAAACCAACTTGTCGGTATTTATTACCAAGGTTTATACCATATTGTTGTCTTACATAAAGTTTTCACGGTTCTTGTTTTAAAATCAATTTTGTATACCACACATGTATACTGTGTTTTAAGTCAATTATGTATAACATACATGTATACTGTGTTTTTTAAATAAAAATATAAGAAAAAAGTTGTTGTTGGTATGAGAAGTGCGTTGTTCATATTGTTGATGAAATCAGTTACAGTCTGATCATCTGGTAGGCCAAGGTTGATATTGAAGTCTCCAGCTAATGATGCAAGGTGTGACAATAGTCCATCTGGCAAAGTTTACATTTCGTTTGGTCTACATCTAGTGGTGGGAGAATGATTTTTTATACTTTTAGCTAACACTTTACCTGGAGTTTACTGGGAGAGAGTTCCGGGGGTCAACGCCCCCGCGGCCCGGTCTGAGACCAGGCCTCCTGGTGGATCAGAGCCTGATCAACCAGGCTGTTGCTGCTGGCTGCACGCAAACCAACGTACGAGCCACAGCCCGGCTGATCCGGAACTGACTTTAGGTGCTTGTCCAGTGCCAGCTTGAAGACTGCCAGGGGTCTGTTGGTAATCCCCCTTATGTGTGCTGGGAGGCAGTTGAACAGTCTCGGGCCCCTGACACTTATTGTATAGTCTCTTAACGTGCTAGTGACACCCCTGCTTTTCATTGGGGGGATGGTGCATCGTCTGCCAAGTCTTTTGCTTTCGTAGTGAGTGATTTTCGTGTGCAAGTTCGGTACTAGTCCCTCTAGGATTTTCCAGGTGTATATAATCATGTATCTCTCCCTCCTGCGTTCCAGGGAATACAGGTTTAGGAACCTCAAGCGCTCCCAATAATTGAGGTGTTTTATCTCCGTTATGCGCGCCGTGAAAGTTCTCTGTACATTTTCTAGGTCGGCAATTTCACCTGCCTTGAAAGGTGCTGTTAGTGTGCAGCAATATTCCAGCCTAGATAGAACAACTTGTAAATATAAATCACTCATTCTACCTTATTCCCAGTATATCTCCTCTATAGTATAATAATAAGATATCTCCTTTCTAGTTTAATAATAAGATATTAAAAGGATTCCAATGGAAAGAAGTGACTTTGACTTTTTTTTTTTTTGGTTATCCTAGGTTCTCTACACGAAAATGATTGTTATAGGAATGCAGTTAGAAGCCTGAGTAGATCTATAACCCACTATGATAACATGAACGTAGATAAGTATGTTTATGGAGCAACTTGCAATGTGAACACTGACTGATGTTGTAGTGGCCAGGCTTAGGCTTGGTTACAAGTACTGACTGATGTTGTAGTGGCCAGGCTTAGGCTTGGTTACAAGTACTTCTGGCAGTTTGGCAGACACACAGATGATGATCAAACTAAATGTAAATTATGTGATCAGGCATATGGTCACTGTCTTGAACACTATGTGCTTAATTGTCCACTTATTGAAGAATACAGAGACAGACAGTATAATAACCTATGTGACATGTCAAGATATCTTATTAATGAAAATAAGATACCAGATGTACTAAGCAAATTTCCTAAATTTGCTTGTAACAGATAAGTGAACTATAGATATGTAGATATAAATCCATATGTATACCTGTTAACCCTTTGGGGCCTAGTTCCTAGGGCTTTTGTGTATCCACATGCTCTTGCGCTACCGTCCACAGGATGGATATGGGGTGCACAATAAACTAGCTACTTCGGTGGCAAAATCTATCTAAATCTAATCTACACATATGCTGCTATGTATGATAATCTATGTAACTGTATTTGTGTATACCTGGATGAACTTACTGGAGACCGAAATGTTGCCTCAATAAAGTGTCACAATATTTGCACGTGAGTCCTTTTACCTAATATTTAAAGGGACTTATATGCAAGATATCGCTATTATGACTATAAAAACAAAATGTTTACGTCGTGGCATTAATCAAGGTCTCCAGTTGTTGTGGGGTTGTAGCTGACTTCTCGTCTCTCATTCATCTTAGAGCTGCTGCTCAGGCAAGACCTTGTAATTCCCGTTCACCCACCGTAAGTAATAGTAGATATAGAAAATACAGTTTGGAAGTTGTATACCTTTAGATGACACCCAAAATGCATACAGCTAGGCTGGGCAGGATACAATAATATAGGAAACTAAAGTTACCGGTTTCTGTGATAAATAAAAAAAATAAAGTGCTATACCGTGACTGGAACAATACACAAATAACCCGCACATAGAAGAGAGGAGCTTACGACGACGTTTCGGTCCGACTTGGACCATTTGTGTGTTGTGTTCTGTGATAAGGTAAGATCAGTTTTATTCGGATTTTTAACCTGGAAGAATAAACTGAGTGGTTATAACTATGACCATAATTTCTAAAGGGTTGGACCGGTAAGCCATCGTAAGGCCTCGGTCAGATGACCTAAAGCTCCAATGGTGGGTCATCATCTGACATGGACCCATGTCAGGAGACACTTGTCCTGTTTCTTGACAAACCTTACCTAACCTAACCGGAGGGTTAGCCACCCAAGATAACCCAGGGTTGGGAGGGTTAGCCACCCAGGATAACCCAGGGTTGGGAGGGTTAGCCACCCAGGATAACCCAGGGTTGGGAGGGTTAGTTTACCTGGAGTTTACCTGGAGAGAGTTCCGGGGGTCAACTCCCCCGCGGCCCGGTCTGTGATCAGGCCTCCTGGTGGATCAGAGCCTGATCAACCAGGCTGTTACTGCTGGCTGCACGCAAACCAACGTACGAGCCACAGCCCGGCTGGTCAGGAACCGACTTTAGGTGCTTGTCTAGTGCCAGCTTGAAGACTGCCAGGGGTCTGTTGGTAATCCCCCTTATGTATGCTGGGAGGCAGTTGAACAGTCTCGGGCCCCTGACACTTATTGTATGGTCTCTTAACGTGCTAGTGACACCCCTGCTTTTCATTTGGGGGATGTTGCATCGTCTGCCAAGTCTTTTGCTTTCGTAGTGAGTGATTTTCGTGTGCAAGTTCGGTACTAGTCCCTCTAGGATTTTCCAGGTGTATATAATCATGTATCTCTCCCGCCTGCGTTCCAGGGAATACAGGTTCAGGAACCTCAAGCACTCCCAGTAATTGAGGTGTTTTATCTCCGTTATGCGCGCCGTGAAGGTTCTCTGTACATTTTCTAGGTCAGCAATTTCACCTGCCTTGAAAGGTGCTGTTAGTGTGCAGCAATATTCCAGCCTAGATAGAACAAGTGACCTGAAGAGTGTCATCATGGGCTTGGCCTCCCTAGTTTTGAAGGTTCTCATTATCCATCCTGTCATTTTTCTAGCAGATGCGATTGATACAATGTTATGGTCCTTGAAGGTGAGAGCCTCCGACATGATCACTCCCAGGTCTAACCCAGGGTAACCCAGGGTTGGGGGGGTTAGCCACCCAGGATAACCCAGGGTTGGGAGGGTTAACCACCCAGGATAACCCAGGGTTGGGAGGGTTAGCCACCCAGGATAACCCAGGGTTGGGAGGGTTAGCCACCCAGGATAACCCAAGAAAGTCAGTGCGTCAACGGGAGCTGTCTTAGTCTTTATTTCTGTTGGGGTCCTTCAATTTTGTACTTCAGGATGCGACCCACACCAGTCGACTAACACCCATGTACCTAATTACTGCTAGGTGAACAGTGACAGCAGATATAATGCCAAATATTTTCGCCCATGCCAGGGATTGAACTACGGACACTCAGTGTGTGAAGTGAGCTCATTGCCATCGCTTCAGTATTTACTTAGCAAGTGACTCTTTCTGGCATATAGTCCCCTCACGGAAGGCTCCTTGACGTTGGTGAGAGGCTCTTGATTTAGGGAATTGGATCTGTGCTCCAGTTCCCCGAATTAAGCCTGAATGCCTTCCACATCCCCCACCATGCGCTGTATAATCCTACGGGTTTAGCGCTTCCCCTTGATTGTAATAATAATAATAATCTGGCATATGATTCCTTGATCTCAGTGGGGCTCTTAATCCAAGAAACTAGATATACCCTCCTTCCGTAGACCGAACCTGACTGCCTTCTATTCCCTAGATGTTACATGACTACTGCGTAATTAAAATAATGCAGCCTATATACATTATTTTTTATTGTAACACCATATGTTAGAATATATATATAGCAGAAAACGAAAAAAAATCGTCGCATGTTTGGATTTTTTGAAGACTGTTGATCAAACTGGTCGGCAAGGGTTTAGTTCACTGATTTTTTTTTTTTTCAAGCTAGGATGATTTCTGTTTTTTTTTAAGATACAATGCTCGAATGTTTCTCGTTCTGATAACTGTTCATGCATTCTCCCAATCAAGACCCAAAAGTTCTCATAAGAACATAAGAACATACTTAGCTCTGTGAAGACCTGTTTGTGTTCTCTCTGTGAATCTGAACCAGGATGCCCTCTCTTGAGCAACTTTACCAGCAGCTGAGAGAAGAGCTCAGAGTTGCTAAGCTGGAGATACGGCGATTAACGGAGGAGAACAAGAGGATTCGTAGTAATCCTCCTGTTGTGAGTCCCCAGGTTAAGAGGGGAGCTTGGTCAGTGGCCAGGCAACATGGAACCAAGCTGAGGATCAAGAAAACGGTTGGAGAGGCAGAAACAACGAGAAATCAGAAGACTACCGTGGAAACTTCCAACCCATTCTCCATGCTACCTGACGAATGTGAGTGTTCTACTGGGAATGCCACAACGAGCACCAAGGAAGCATTGGCAGACGTGAATGAGACATCCCTAGAAACCACAACGAAGACCATCGACGAATTCCACAAGTGGTGTAATGCTACCTGACGAATGTGAGTCGACTACTGGGAGCATCACGAAGGACGACGCCAAGGAATGTAAAAATATTGTTGTTGTTGGGGATAGCCAGATTAGGTACATGGATAGGGCATTCTGCTTGAAGGATAGGAGTAGGAGGCAGAGAGTGTGTTTTCCTGGGGCTGGGATGAAGGATATTGTTAGCCGTCTGGATGACATCATGAGAGGTAATGGGAGCAATCCTATTATCTGTCTCAGTGCTGGAGGCAACGATGTTGGCAGACGTAGGAGTGAGGACCTGATTAGCAGGTATAGGTCAGCAATAGAGATAATTAGGAGGAAGGGTGGGAAACCTTTCATATGTGGCATTTTGCCAAGGAGAGGAGTTGGAAATGAATGGTTGTCCAGAGCAATTGGTGTCAATTGCTGGCTGGACAAATACTGTAAGGAAAATGCGGTAACATTCATTGACACCTGGGACCTCTTCTATGACAGAAATGACATGTATGCCAGGGATGGGGTTCACTTATCTAGGTGTGGGGTGGGAGCACTGGCCAACGCAGTGGAGGGAGCTGTTAGGTCTTTAAACTAGGAATAGTTAGTGGTATGGGTTTTTGCGGGAAAACTGTGAAGTCTCAGGGTAGTAATATGAGTACTAGGAGAACTAGTAATAGGCAAAATAAGGTGGATATTGGAAAGCCAGTGGCACTAATTGACAAGGACAGTAATAGGTTTAGTGGAATAACAGAAAGGAGCAGGAAGGGTAAAGAGAGAGGAGGGTCTTTAAATATTTATTACACAAATAGTCGCAGTGCTAGGAATAAGATGGACGAGTTGAGACTAGTTGCTAGTGCAGGTAACATAGATGTATTTGCCATTACTGAGACGTGGTTTAATTCAAAAAGTCGGGACATGCCTGCAGAATGTCACATTCAGGGTTTTAAATTGTTCCAAGTAGATAGAAGTATCGGGAAGGGGGGTGGGGTGGCACTGTATGTCCGAGATCGTCTAACAAGTGAATGTAACTTAAGAGTCTTCAATCTTTCTTCATATGGAAGATTTCTAATGCTATGTATTAATTTAGTCATCCTACGCTGAATGTTTTCTAACGAATTTATGTCCATTCTGTAATATGGAGACCAGAATTAAGCTGCATAATCTAGGTGAGGCCTTACTAATGATGTATAAAGTTGCAGTATGACCTCTGGACTTCTGTTGCTTACACTTCTTGATATAAATCCCAGTAATCTATTTGCCTTATTACGTACGCTTAGGTATTGCTGTCTTGGTTTAAGGTTGCTGCTTACCATAACCCCCAAGTCCTTTTCGCAATCTGTATGGTTAAGTTCTACATTATTTAACTTATAAGTGCTAGGGTTATGGACACTCCCGAGCTTCAGAACCTTGCATTTATCTACATTGAACTGCATCTGCCACTTTTCTGACCAAGAGTAGAGTTTGTCTAAATCCTCCTGAAGTTCCCTAACATCTACGTTTGAATCAATTATCCTACCTATCTTCGTGTCATCGGCGAATTTGCTCATATCACTAGTAATTCCTTCATCAAGATCATTGATATATATTATAAACAACAACGGGCCCAAGACTGATCCCTGTGGAACGCCACTTGTTGGTTTAGAAAGACACGTAAGCAAACACTATAACATATTTATTAGAAAACGTTTCGGTCCTGGGACCTTGAAGTGATCAAGGTCCCAGGACCGAAACGTTTTCTAATAAATATGTTATAGTGTTTGCTTACGTGTCTTTCTAAACCAACTTGTCGGTATTTATTACCAAGGTTTATACCATCTTGTCTGACACTGCAACACACTATGGACATAGCATACAGAGAATACCTTTCTCTCCTACTCAAAGCTAATAGTCTTCGGAACCGACACGGCTTCATCAGTCCATACGTAGGAGAAACTTGAAGAACAGGAGGAGAATGAGGTAATCAGTCCCTCAACCTTGAGTCGATGTGTTTAGTCCATCAATCTTGATGGACTGAACACATCGACTCAAGGTTGAGGGATTGATTACCTCATTCTCCTCCTGTTCTTCAAGTTTCTCCTACGTATGGACTGATGAAGCCACTGTGTGGCGAAACGTTTCCTCAATAAAGATACCCAAGAGTTGCACATGTGTCTAATTTATCATCAAATTCTTTATTGTGGTCAACAGCCTCAAAAGCTTTACTGAAGAAAGTTAATAAATTAGTTAGACAAGACCGGCCTCTTGTGAATCCATGCTGAGTATCATTAATCAAGCTATGCTTATCGAGATGGCTTCTTATAATCTCAGCTATAATTGACTCTAGTAATTTGCCTACAATTGAGGTCAGGCTTATTGGGCGGTAATTTGACGGTAACGACTTGTCCCCTGTTTTAAAAATAGGAATTACATTAGCCATCTTCCACATATCAGACACTACACCTGTTTGAAGAGATAAATTAAAAATATTAGTTAATGGTTCACAGACTTCCATTTTGCATTCTTTAAGAACCCTTGAAAAAACCTCATCAGGACCCGGTGACTTATTTTGCTTCAGTCTATCTGTTTCACAACCATTTCACTAGTGACTGTGATGTTACATAATTTATCTTCTTCTGGCCCACTATAAAAATTAATTACCGGAATATTATTAGTGTCTTCCTGTGTAAAAACCGAGAGAAAATAATTATTTAAAATCGCGCACATTTCATTCTCTTTGTTAGTAAGATGCCCATAGTTATTTTTAAGGGGACCTATCTTATCTCTGACTTTTGTTCTATATACCTGGAAAAAACTTTTTGGGTTAGTTTTAGAATCCCTAGCAACTTTAATTTCATAGTCCCTTTTAGCTTTTCTTATCCCCTTTTTAATGTCCCTCTTAATGTCAATAAACTGATTCATAAGATGACCCTCGCCTCTTTTGATACGCCTATAAATTCCTTTCTTATGCCCTAGTAGATATTTCAGCCTATTATTCATCCATTTTGGGCCATTTCTATTTGATCTAATTTCTTTATAAGGGATAAACGTTCTTTGAGCAGCATGTATAGTGTTCAGAAAACTGTCATATTGATAGCTCTCTTCGTTACCCCAGTCAACAGATGATAAGTGTTCTCTAAGCCCATCGTAATCTGCTAAGCGAAAATCTGGGACTGTTACTAAGTTATCCCTACTATCATACTTCCATTCAATGCTAAATGTAATTGATTTGTGGTCGCTAGCACCCAGTTCCTCTGAAACTTCTAAATTATTAACAAGGGATTCATTGTTTGCCAGAACTAAGTCAAGCAGGTTATTACCCCTTGTAGGTTCTGTCACAAACTGCTTCAAAAAACAATCCTGAACTACTTCTAAGAAGTCGTATGATTCTAAATTCCCAGTCAAGAAATTCCAATCAATATGACTAAAGTTAAAGTCTCCTAGAATTACTACATTATCGTGCCTTGTGGCCCTAACAATTTCCTCCCATAGTAGTCTCCCCTGGTCCCTATCTAAATTTGGGGGACGGTATATCACACCTAAAATTAATTTTTCATGCCCCTCTGAAAATTCTATCCAGACTCTGTATGTGTTACTTCAGACTTAATACCCGTTTTTATGCAACAGTTCAAGTGATCTCGGACATACAATGCCACCCCACCCCCCTTCCCGATACTTCTATCTACTTGGAACAATTTAAAACCCTGAATGTGACATTCTGCAGGCATGTCCCGACTTTTTGAATTAAACCACGTCTCAGTAATGGTAAATACATCAATGTTACCTGCACTAGCAACTAGTCTCAACTATTTGCGACTATTTGTGTAATAAATATTTAAAGACCCTCCTCTCTCTTTACCCTTCCTGCTCCTTTCTGTTATTCCACTAAACCTATTACTGTCCGTGTCAATTAGTGCCACTGGCTTTCCAATATCCACCTCATTTTGCCTATTACTAGTTATCCTAGTACTCATATTACTACCCTGCGACTTCACAGTTTTCCCGCCAAAACCCATACCACTAACTATTCCTAGTTTAAAGACCTAACAGCTCCCTCCACTGCATTGGCCAGTGCTCCCACCCCACACCTAGATAAGTGAACCCCATCCCTGGCATACATGTCATTTCTGCCATAGAAGAGGTCCCAGTTGTCAATGAATGTTACCGCATTTTCCTTACAGTATTTGTCTAGCCAGCAATTGACACCAATTGCTCTGGACAACCATTCATTTCCAACTCCTCTCCTTGGCAAAATGCCACATATGAAAGGTTTCCCACCCTTCCTCCTAATTATCTCTATTGCTGACCTATACCTGCTAATCAGGTCCTCACTCCTACGTCTGCCAACATCGTTGCCTCCAGCACTGAGACAGATAATAGGATTGCTCCCATTACCTCTGATGTCATCCAGACGGCTAACAATATCCTTCATCCCAGCCCCAGGAAAACACACTCTCTGCCTCCTACTCCTATCCTTCAAGCAGAATGCCCTATCCATGTACCTAATCTGGCTATCCCCAACAACAACAATATTTTTACCTTCCTTGGCGCCGTCCTTCATGATGCTCCCAGTAGTCGACTCACATTCGTCAGGTAGCATTACACCACTTGTGGAATTCGTCGATGGTCTTCGTTGTGGTTTCTAGGGATGTCTCACTCACGTCTGCCAATGCTTCCTTGGTGCTCGTTGTGGCATTCCCAGTAGAACACTCACATTCGTCAGGTAGCATGGAGAATGGGTTGGAAGTTTCCACGGTAGTCTTCTGATTTCTCGTTGTTTCTGCCTCTCCAACCGTTTTCTTGATCCTCAGCCACAAAATAGAGCGAAACACCAACGTCAAAGACCTGGGAGTGATCATGTCGGAGGATCTCACCTTCAAGGACCATAACATTGTATCAATCGCATCTGCTAGAAAAATGACAGGATGGATAATGAGAACCTTCAAAACTAGGGAGGCCAAGCCCATGATGACACTCTTCAGGTCACTTGTTCTATCTAGGCTGGAATATTGCTGCACACTAACAGCACCTTTCAAGGCAGGTGAAATTGCCGACCTAGAAAATGTACAGAGAACTTTCACGGCGCGCATAACGGAGATAAAACACCTCAATTATTGGGAGCGCTTGAGGTTCCTAAACCTGTATTCCCTGGAACGCAGGAGGGAGAGATACATGATTATATACACCTGGAAAATCCTAGAGGGACTAGTACCGAACTTGCACACGAAAATCACTCACTACGAAAGCAAAAGACTTGGCAGACGATGCTCCATCCCCCCAATGAAAAGCAGGGGTGTCACTAGCACGTTAAGGGACCATACAATAAGTGTCAGGGGCCCGAGACTGTTCAACTGCCTCCCAGCACACATAAGGGGGATTACCAACAGACCCCTGGCAGTCTTCAAGCTGGCACTGGACAAGCACCTAAAGTCAGTTCCGGATCAGCCGGGCTGTGGCTCGTACGTTGGTTTGCGTGCAGCCAGCAGCAACAGCCTGGTTGATCAGGCTCTGATCCACCAGGAGGCCTGGTCACAGACCGGGCCGCGGGGGCGTTGACCCCCGGAACTCTCTCCAGGTAAACTCCAGGTAAACTCAGCTTTGTTCCATGTTGCCTGGCCACTGACCAAGCTCCCCTCTTAACCTGGGGACTCACAACAGGAGGATTACTACGAATCCTCTTGTTCTCCTCCGTTAATCGCCGTATCTCCAGCTTAGCAACTCTGAGCTCTTCTCTCAGCTGCTGGTAAAGTTGCTCAAGAGAGGGCATCCTGGTTCAGATTCACAGAGAGCACACAAACAGGTCTTCACAGAGCTAAGTACACGTCACCCCTTGCAACTCTCCAAAAAATCCCTTATGCGACCCTGACCATCTGACCCCTATGTATAACTGCCCCTATAACCTTCTTCATCCTATTGCCAAAAATCTTCGCAAAAATCTTATATTCAGAACACATTCGTGAAATAACTCTATACGCACTTAAGACTCATCCCTCCTAACCATACCACGGGCGGGATTTGAACCCGCGGTCAGAGAGTCTCAAAACTCCAGACCGTGCTTTTTGCGCACCAATACGACCACCCCCGTACTGTGTGTCTGTCCTAGCTTCCCCTTCTGTAGCATGTAATTCATGACCTCCACCAGAGCATTATAAAAATAATTTGAAATCCCATCTGTACCTGGCGCCTTGCCAATACTTATGTCGAACACTGCCTCAACTTCCCCCAGGATAATCTCACCTCCCAACTCCATCCCCTCCCTCTCTTGTCGCCCCAACCAATAATAATAATTGCACCACTTCTGACACCAACGGAACTACCGCTTCCTCATGAATAAGAACATAAGAACATAAGAAAGGAGGAACACTGCAGGAGGCCTGTTGACCCATACTTGGCAGGTCCTTTACAGTTCATCCCACTAACAAAACATTTGCCCAACCCAATTTTCAATGCTACCCAAGAAATAAGCTCTGATGTGCAAGTACCACTCAAATCCAACCCCTACCACTCATGTACTTATCATGTACTTAATGATAATACTAATACTAATAATAATAATAATAATAATAATAATAATAATAATAATAATAATAATAATAAATGTAGCTCAAAAAAATCTTTTCGTTCTGTTAAACCTATCAATATTTTTCTCTTAGGTACCATTGTTGCCATAGACACATGTAAGAAAAGATGACAGTCAAACTAGCAGTTTTGTCCCTGTTGGTCGTCATTAGATTGGGGATGAGCAGAGAGCAACAAGAGGGTGTGGAGCTGGGAGTAGTGTCCACCTACCACCATCCCATCCACTCCCACCAGTCCGTGTTGGACCATAATAGTATCTTCACTGTGTATTGGACGCCAGACTTCATCAAGCAAGTTAGTATGTCAGTATTTTTTTCACGTATATTTACATGACGCTATTTATAGTAGTGTTACAGACTCAATGCTGCACTCGAGTAGTGGTTAGTTAGTTTAATATCTTTATTGAGTAGTGTTGTTAGGTAAGACACATATGCAACAGTTAGGTATCTTTATTTCGAAACGTTTCGCCTACACAGTAGGCTTCTTCAGTCAAGTACAGAAAAGTTGATAGAAGCAGAAGAGACTTGAAGACGATGTAATCATGTGCAACATCTGGATATCTTTATTGTAGACGTTTCGCCATCCAGTGGCTTTATCAATACAGATTCTAGGACATAATAGGAAGACAGTAGAACTATATACAAAAGATGAGGTAATCAGTCCCTCGGCCTTGGAGTTAGTGTTCACAGCATCGTGGTGGAGGAGAGTCTGGAGCAAAGGCAAGAAGACTGGCGTTTTTATAGGCGTCAGTGGAAGGGACGGGCAGCAGACGAGGGCAGTCACTGGTAGGCGGGATTCCCCAGTGGAAGTAGGTCCTTCCCAAAGAGATGGGTTAGTTGCAGCAGCCGTGAAGAAGGTCTTGTAGATGTCCTCTGAACACTAACTCCAAGGCTGAGGGACTGATTACCTCATCTTTTGTATATAGTTCTACTGTCTTCCTATTATGTCCTAGAATCTGTATTGATAAAGCCACTGGATGGCGAAACGTCTACAATAAAGATATCCAGATGTTGCACATGTGTCTTAACTTTCATATTGTCGGTATTTTATACCTTTCTTGCACAACTTGTCAGACACTGCAACATCATGGAATCTTGGTTCAGAGGACATCTACAAGACCTTCTTCACGGCTGCTGCAACTAACCCATCTCTTTGGGAAGGACCTACTTCCACTGGGGAATCCCGCCTACCAGTGACTGCCCTCGTCTGCTGCCCGTCCCTTCCACTGACGCCTATAAAAACGCCAGTCTTCTTGCCTTTGCTCCAGACTCTCCTCCACCACGATGCTGTGAACACTAACTCCAAGGCCGAGGGACTGATTACCTCATCTTTTGTATATAGTTCTACTGTCTTCCTATTATGTCCTAGAATCTGTATTGATAAAGCCACTGGATGGCGAAACGTCTACAATAAAGATATCCAGATGTTGCACATGTGTCTTAACTTTCACGATGTAATCAGTCCATCACCCTTAAAGTTTTGAGGTGGTCAGTCCCTCAGTCTAGAGAAGAGCATTGTTTCATAGTCTGAAACAATATTGAGTAGTGGTGGGGTGTCGAGTTTTGACTCTTTGGCTTCTCATTTTTTTTCACGAACGGTCTCGCTAAATTTCTGACCTTTACGGACCTTATTATAACTAATGATAAAACTGTGCATGCAGTTTAAGATTGCTTTCGTCACTCCCTCAATAACATCGTTCCACTTCCTAACCACTTGAGATTTAAATTTAATATTTAAAAAAGTAACATCCTAAAGTCAGTAGCTGACCAACCGGGCTGTGGTTCGCACGTCAGTTAGCATACGGCCAGCAGTAACAGCCTGGTTGATCAGACCCTGATCCACCATGAGGCCTGGTCTCAGACCGAGCCGCCGGAGGCGTTGACCCCCGAAACCCTCTCCAGGTAAACTCCCTGCGACTTGTGTGTATTATTATAATAAAAAAAGAAGCGCTAAGCCACAAGGACTATACAGCGCGACTTGTGTGTAGTATAAGCTTCCCAGTGAACCCTTCCCCCTTGTCCCCGGTACTCTACATTAAATATCTTTATTTGCCCGATTTAGTATCTTGTTCTTCGTCATCATGACCTTCACAGTTTCCGCTAGTGCTATAAACTTTAGTTTCTTCATAACTTCAAGGTTAGTCGTTTACCTAATTTCTCGACTCTCTTATTTTAAGTACTTTAATACTGAAAGCGTTTATAACACGTTTCACTCAGTGGGCTTTATTAAGCGGGCGAAAAGTCGTATGATAAAGGTTTTCACTGCTATTTTTTTAATTGCCTTCATGTAACCTCTGTCTTCTCTGGTATTTATATATCATTCGTAATAAATCAAATATGCAACTCAGAATTTTAAAATCTTTAAAATTTATTAACTCACGAGGCGTTTTAGTAAAGTAATTCTTTAACTCACGAGGCGTGACCCGGCCTTGGCTCCCTATCTGGGGAGTGTCTCGAGACTTAATTTTAGTAAAGTAATTCTTTGGCCCTCAAAGGGGCTCGTAGGGAGAAGCTAGGCCTCTGGTCTGCCATCTGCCCCGCCCCAAAAAGTCTTTAGCTTTTGCGTCCCTTATTTTGAATATCTTTCGTAACATCACGAGGATCACTGCAGACTTTAAACATGCACGAATGTCTGTCACACTGGCAGTCACAGTGGAGAGTATTCTGAACTGGGACCACCACCACTGTGACGGTGTGCATGGTAAACATACAGCAGTGAACTGAGAAACGAAGGAAAAACCCCAAGGGAAACAGATTGATCTCCCTACGTTGAGGCATGAAGGAATGTTGCATATGCAAAACGGTGTGAAAGATTAAACTAGTTGTTTTACTGATACCAAACAGTGTGTGACGCAGCTGCTCTCCACATTTACCTGGAGTTTACCTGGAGAGAGTTTCGGGGGTCAACGCCCCCGCGGCCCGGTCTGTGACCAGGCCTCTTATTCTTATTCTCTTGCTCTTATTCTTTATAGCTAACTAGAAATTATAATATAATAATTACTACAAGTACATATACAAGGTATACAGACCATAGCTGTCATCAATGACATACTACTATATAGAAAGCCGCTTGTTATGCAGAGCATTTCGGGCAAATTAGGTCAGTTTTGTCCCAGGATGCGACCCACACCGGTCAACTAACACCCAGGTACCCATTTTACTAATTGCTTTAGTGATGAATATGGGGAATACATTTTTGCTAATTTTATTGTAAAAAACCTCAAGACGCCTATAACAATCGATGCCATATACCGGATACCCCACACAAACATCCCAAACTTCAGTGAGAATCTAGTCACTAATAACAAACAGACAAATGAACAAGCATCACCTCTTAGCTGGAGACTTCAATATCAACCTTGGCCTACCAGATGATCAGACTGTAACTGATTTCATCAACAATATGAACAACACACTTCTCATACCAACAATAACTAAACCAACCAGAATGAACATTAAAATGGTATAAAATACCGACAGATTGTTAGGTAAGACACATATGCAACAGTTAGGTATCTTTATTTCGAAACGTTTCGCCTACACAGTAGGCTTCTTCAGTCGAGTACAGAAAAGTTGATAGAAGCAGAAGATACTTGAAGACGATGTAATCAGTCTGATTACATCGTCTTCAAGTATCTTCTGCTTCTATCAACTGACTGATTACATCGTCTTCAAGTATCTTCTGCTTCTATCAACTTTTCTGTACTCGACTGAAGAAGCCTACTGTGTAGGCGAAACGTTTCGGAATAAAGTTGTCTAACTGTTGCATATGTGTCTTACCTAACAACCTGTCGGTATTGTATACCATTTTGATGTTCATCTTGTCAGACACTGCAACACGTGGCATCTTGGTACAGAAAACACCTTGGACAAGCTTTTCAAGTGAGAAGGGTTGGATCTGAGAGGGACATGACCTCTCAGTTGCCTCTCACTACTACTACTACTACTACTACTACTACTACCCTGCACCTCTCCTTCCGACAGTATTTAAGTCTCCGCACTGTCGCTTGATCTTCAGATAGTTCCTGACTATGGAACTGAACTTCTCCAGGCCGAGGGACTGACAACCTCAAATTCTACGACTTTAAGGGTGATGGACTGATTACATCGTCTTCACATCTCTACTGTTCCTGCCTACTTTCTGTATTCGACTGAAGAAGCCTACTGTGTAGGCGAAACGTTTCGGAATAAAGTTGTCTAACTGTTGCATATGTGTCTTACCTAACAACCTGTCGGTATTGTATACCATTTTGATGTTCATCTTGTCAGACACTGCAACACGTGGCATCTTGGTACAGAAAACACCTTGGACAAGCTTTTCAAGTGAGAAGGGTTGGATCTGAGAGGGACATGACCTCTCAGTTGCCTCTCACTACTACTACTACTACTACTACCCTGCACCTCTCCTTCCGACAGTATTTAAGTCTCCGCACTGTCGCTTGATCTTCAGATAGTTCCTGACTATGGAACTGAACTTCTCCAGGCCGAGGGACTGACAACCTCAAATTCTACGACTTTAAGGGTGATGGACTGATTACATCGTCTTCACATCTCTACTGTTCCTGCCTACTTTCTGTATTCGACTGAAGAAGCCTACTGTGTAGGCGAAACGTTTCGGAATAAAGTTGTCTAACTGTTGCATATGTGTCTTACCTAACAACCTGTCGGTATTGTATACCATTTTGATGTTCACAACAAACATTGTCCTATAAAAACTAAACAGATCACGAATAAACGGCTTGGTTGCCCATGGCTAACCAGCAGCATTCTGAAATCCATTGATAAGAAACACCAATATGAAAAGCAATATAGACAGGGCTTAATACACAAAGATATTCTTAAACAATATTCAACACTTCTCACCAAATTAATAAAGAAAGTCAAACAACTGTACTACTCCAGCAGATCCACTGACACAAGAGGAGATATAAAAAAGACCTGGAAAACACTTTCCCAGATTCTGGGGACCCACAAACTGAAAAAAAAACAAGAATATTGTTCTAACTAAACCTCATGAAACACCACTGCATCCCACTGATACAACTAACAAGATAAACGACTTCTTCTCAAACATAGGATCTAATCTCGCCAGTAAAATCCCACGTACCAATGCCCGTGCCGGGGACTACCTAGATGGGAATTTCCCAGATTCCTTCTATCTTGTACCAACTGAGCCCACGGAAGTCACCGCGATCATAAAGTCACTTAAAAATAACTCGTGGAATCTGTCTCACGTCCCACCATTATTGTACAAGTGAGTGGCCCATGTTCTTTCGCATGCTATTACATTACTTTTTAACAAGTCACTAGAAACTAGCACTTTCCCGACACTACTCAAGACAGCAAGGGTTACACCAATCCATAAAGGTGGTGACCCTACAGATGTAAACAACTATAGGCCAATGTCAAACTTACCGTTGCTATCCAAAATCTTCGAGAAACTCGTGCACAGGAGACTATATTCATTTATAACGTCACAAGTAAATAATGAAAATGATTGTTATAGGAATGCAGTTAGAAGCCTGAGTAGATCTATAACCCACTATGATAACATGAACGTAGATAAGTATGTTTATGGAGCAACTTGCAATGTGAACACTGACTGATGTTGTAGTGGCCAGGCTTAGGCTTGGTTACAAGTACTTCTTGCAGTTTGGGAGACACACAGATGATGATCAAACTAAATGTAAATTATGTGATCAGGCATATGGTCACTGTCTTGAACACTATGTGCTTAATTGTCCACTTATTGAAGAATACAGAGACAGACAGTATAATAACCTATGTGACATGTCAAGATATCTTATTAATGAAAATAAGATACCAGATATACTAAGCAAATTTCCTAAATTTGCTTGTAACAGATAAGTGAACTATAGATATGTAGATATAAATCCATATGTATTCCTGTTAACCCTTTGGGGCCTAGTTCCTGGGCCTTTTGTGTATCCATATGCTCTTGCGCTACCGTCCACAGGATGGATATGGGGTGCACAATAAACTAGCCACTTCGGTGGCAAAATCTAAATCTAAAACATACTCAACCCCTGCCAATTTGGATTCAGGAAAAATAAAAGCACTAATGATGCAATTATAAAAATGCTAGACCTGCTTTACACAGCATTGGAAAATAAGGAATATCCACTAGGAATTTTTATTGACCTAAGAAAAGCGTTTGACACAGTAGACCTCGGCATCCTACTCCACAAACTTGACCACTATGGTATAAGAGGCCATGCGCTTGCATATTTTAAATCCTACCTTTCTAATAGGTATCAGTATGTCACCATTAAAGAGACAGCCTCGTCAATACGGCCAGTTGATACTAGAGTTCTGCAGGGAAGTGTCCTTGGACCCCTGCTCTTCCTCATTTACATCAATGATCTTCGAAACATATTCCAACACCTGAAACCCATTCTCTTTGCTGACGACACGACTTGTGTCATCTCCCACCCTAATCTCGCCACCCTCAACACCATTGTTAACGAGGAGCTGCTCAAAATATCGACTTGGATGACAGCTAATAAACTTACACTTAACACTGACAAAACCTACTATATTATGTTTTGTAGCAGAGCAGGTGTTGCACAACTTAACATTAAGATCGACAACACTCTAATTGCCAGACATAATGAGGGCAAATTCCTTGGCCTATACCTCGACAACAACCTGAATTTCAGCACCCATATCCAACACATAACAAAAAAAGTATCCAAAATGTTGGGGATTCTCTCCAAGATACGATACTACGTGCCGCAAACTGCCCTTCTCACACTATACCATTCACTTATATATCCATACCTCACCTATGCTATCTTTGCTTGGGGTTCATCTACAGCAACACACCTAAAGCCAATAATAACCCAACAAAAAGCTGCAGTAAGAATAATCACTAAATCCCATCCCTGGCAACACACCCCCCACTCTTCATAGATCTAAACTTACTCCCTGTTCAGGACATCCACACTTACTATTGTGCAATCTATATCTACAGGACCTTAAATTCCAATATTAACCTTGACCTAAAATGCTTTCTTGATAGTTGTGACAGGATCCACAGGCATAACCCCAGACAAAAACATCTCTGACATTCCCCGAGTTCGACTAAACCTTTACAAAAATTCAATGTACTTCAAAGGACCTAAAATCTGGAACACCCTACCTGAAAACTTTAGAACTGCAGACACATTCATCACTTTCAAAACTACAGTTAGAAAACATCTTATCTCCCTGATCCCCCCCGACAACTAACTACATGATAACCACCTGGTGGTTCACAATTACACTCACTCACCCACTGACTATAAACACAGAAATACTAATCTTAATCTTAAAATAATAAATCCTAACTAGCCATAAGTTTGCCTATGATACCCCAATATAGACACTTTGTATTGTGCCAAAACAAAAGCATTCACATTGCTAAACTCATAAATTATGATGTAGTCACTTAGCCTTAATACCATAATCTGTAAGTATTTAATGTTAAGAATTAATCTAAGTCTGCCCGAAATGCCTAGCCATGCTAGGTGTCCTAGTGGCCCCTTCTGTAATTAGTATTTTATAACATGTAAACCACACAATACCCAAAACCTGTAAACCCCACATTGTAACCCTTATAGAGAATAAACTTGAATTGAATTGAATGGGTGAACACAGACAACCGGTGTGAGGAAACGCGTCCAATGTTTCCACCCCTTCGCCGGGAATCGACCCCGGACACTCATCATGTGAAGCGAGAGCTTTTGCCACCAGGCCACAGGGCACTGTATAGTAGTTTATATGCCCAACGTTGCTGGTGACAAGTAGAAATATCAGCTGAAGAAGGGTGGCGCCAGTGAAGCCCTGATAAATGGATTTTAAGTAGCTGCTGAGTACAAGCGTAGTCCGGTACCTCCACTTCATAAATATGGAGAGGCAAAATCAGCAGTGGCGGAACAGGCTACCTATTTTTTAAGAAGCTTTGTTAACTACCTGACAAATTGTTCCACTCAACCACAGCTCCATTGCCAAAACAACACTTTCCTATATCATTATCAAATATATAGGACAGATGGATCCTATATCATCAAATATATAGAACGGATGGAGCAGGATGAAGGTTTATATATCTGAGGTGGGTGGAAGTTGAGGGGGAGGGGAGTCAGGTAGGGTTGAAGATCAAGAGTAGGTAAGACCCCATGTGGGGTGAGCGTTGGAGAGGAGTGTCCACAGTCGTAGAGAAAGTGCCAGGGCCCCAGCAGCTAGGCACTCGTGGGACAGAATGGAAGGAGTAGCAGGGTCAGGGTCTTGTGGTGGATGGAGGTCTCCAGTCTTGAGAAGCTGGCAGCAGGTTAGGTCGCAGGACAGGGCAGGCAGGTAGGAACATCAGAGGGCAACACACGGGTGGTGTTATTTAACGTGATTAAGGTAGGTTTGTAGAAGAGCCATTTTCAAATTTTTTTTGAAGCTGCTTCTAGAGAGGTGGTAAAGTTTTGTCTAGTTTCCAAAGGTGAAAGTTGGGCGAGTGTGAAGAGGTGGTTCGCAGGCAAACTTGACTGCTCCAGCACCGAGGCCTTTATAGAGTCAGTGCAGGTCATGGTGTCAGCATTTGATGGAGAAGTGTAGAAGGTAAGGTTTTCTTATGAGTGTACTAGAATCGTCCATATCTTCTGAAATGGATTCAATAGGCGAGTCTACAATGGTGCTAGCAGGTAACTGAGGGACGACAGGACCAGTGGAGAGGTGTAATGGTGGTGTAACAGCAGGTTGGGAGGCGTGGGAGACGGTGGTTGAGGCAACATGAACAGCGTTGTCGGCGGTGGAGGTGGTTGTGGAAGTTTCAGGAACAGTTGCTTGAGCAGGAGACAGGTCTGCAGATGTAGTGAAGTTCATAACGTTGGGAAGAATCTTGAGGATGTCAGCTGAAAATGGGAGTCCGGGGAAACGAACGCAGGCATGTTGTTAAGACGGAATAGTTTGTTCATGGTGGTGTTGAAAGTGCCTGGGTTATCTTCTTTAACAAGGTGCGCATGCACCATGCAATACAGCACCTTGGAGGGAGCCATGTCCGGAAGTGGAGAGCGGGAGTTGCTGGGTAGAGGGGGCTGTTGTGTGGCTTGTAAAATTTTAGTGGTATCAGACTGGAGTTTAGTTATGGCGGCATGTGTCGGCGATTTGCGGCTGTTCTTAGTTTCTTTGATTTTCTTGGGCAGCACTTCTTTTCTTAGTGGAAATCTGTACTGTTACCCTATTGCAGTTTAAGCATGTTGGAGTGGCATTAGTGCTGGTGCAGGTTTTGAAGTCGTGACATTCGTTTCTGCAGGTGGAACAGAATTTCCTTTCTTTAATGGGACAGTTGTTCGTTGAGTGATGATATGAGTAACAGTTCCAGCAGAGTGAGACATGAGCAAAACGTTCTAGTTGTGTGTGGCGAGGATGCATATGGTAGTATGAGATGGCTAGTCCGTCAGTGCTTGGGTAGCCATAGCGATGTCTGAAAAGGTCATTTTGATCGTTGAAGAGGCCTTGGGAATTCAGGTGTCTGCCGAGGCCCAAGTGTTTTGTTCCTCGATAGAGGTCTTTAGGTCGGCAGTTGATATTGATGTGACGCTCTTGTCCAGTCGTTTTACAAAAACAGAACGTTTCGCCAGCAAGAAAGGATATATGTTGAACCGTCTCTCCGAGTGCCTTCAGAGTTAGTTTAATATGTTTATTATGCACCCCATAACCATGCCTTCAGAGCGGTGTTGTCCGTGACTTTTGATGCTTCATTATCGTCGGAACAGACAACAATGAAGGAGTTTTTCAAAGAGTGGATAGCTGTGAATTTAACTAAAAGCAGGTCCTTACAGCGGCAGCATGGGCTAGTTTGGTAGTCATAACTCCACTGGACGACATAATCTTTACACGATGTGAAAGTTTTCACGATGTGAAAGCATCGTGAAAGGGTATAGGCGATGGCTTGTAGGATAAAAATTCCCCTCCCCGACGGGGATCGTAGGGATACTTCTTGAGTACAGCGACTGTGACTTAAGGTTATTCAGGTAACACAAATACAGTTACATAAGATTATCATATAGCAGCATATGTGT
>NC_091309.1:11822221-11829721 GCF_038502225.1 Cherax quadricarinatus
GCAATGGGAGGAGGAGAGGGAGAGGTCAGTCTTCATTCATGGGCTTCAGGAGAGCAAAGGGAGGATATATGATGAAAAAGGGCAGAAAGAAAAACAAGAGATTGAAAATATCATCAAACACGAGAGGTGTGAAAATTTTTGTGGACTGCCTCCAAGTGAGTCACCTACCCTGGCAAACTCTGTTGACACCGAGCTCTGAGGTGGGTACCTCAGCCTCACAAGTGGCTTATAGGACAGATTTTCACAAATGATTGATGTTGCAAGAAACTCGCCTGCATGCACGTATAAAGGACTAACTTGCTTGGTGTTGCAGCATATATCCTGATCTTCAACTTCCCTAAGCTTAGCCTTAGCCCCTTTGGACTTCCCCTCAGAAACCATGTGCAACCGGGAGCCTTAATTCCTGCAATATTCAATTGTTATTAGTGACCTGCCTGCACCTCAGAAATTCCTATATCCAAGAGGGTGTGTATCCCCTAGTACAACTATGCAGACACGTACACTAGCTTCTACATAGACAAGAGACACTGGTACTTACTGGGCATGCACTCCCAGCTGCAACACAGGCCCACAGATCAACTCACTCACAAACTCCCCAGACACTGGCCAGAAATCTAAGAGATAAAGTGGAGGTTTTGTCTTACTGTATGGGCCTGACGGAGGTCATCTACGGTACATTGAGGTGCCTCTACCAGATTTCCCCAGGTCTCAAATGTGAAGACACATGGGGGGCGCCGTCTGCTGATCACAGCACGTCTTGTCCAGTTGGTGTCTGTCTTAAGAAGAACGAGCTGGTCTCTCTTCCAGACCCTCGTCTGGTTCAAACTAGGGCTGCCAGTTCTCCCTAGCTAACTTATCCTAGTGTTTGCCTACATTATTGGCCTATTACTACCTATGTTAAGGTCTTAGGTCTACATTATTATTATCTACAGTTGCCTTAGTAAACCTAATATTAATGTACTAACAGTAAAACTACCTACTCCTTCCCTGAAGGGTAAATCTATAAATTAAATAAGCTTACCAACCACGCCAACTCGGGGAGAACGTTTTTGTTTGGGTGGGTTTAAGGGTCACCCAGCTCAACCGTTCCATTACGGCTATGCTGGGACCCCTTCGTATGCCGTGTCTGTCCTGTGGAACTTTAGGGACCAAATAAATTTCCACAAGAGGAGGACATGACTTGGCTAATAAATTTTCAGAGAATGTGGGGAGGGGTACTTGTAGGGAAGGAATTGGCCAGTCAAACTGATTTTGAAGACAGAGATGGTGCAGAAGAGAATCCTGCAGGAGAAACCATGGCAAAAGGAATCAGTGACATATTGGAGGATGTTCCTAGACCACAACAGAAGGGGAACAGAGCAACAGCATCTGAGAGGACATAGAGACGAAAGGGGCGAGAGGTAGAGAGGTAGAGGTTAGTAGAGGACAAACAGAGTTGAGCAGAGCAACAGGTGGAAGCACTTACAGAACCACCCTCAGGAGTCAGCAGCCAAACATACTATCCCAATACAAACCACACTACACACCCACAGCCCCCTCCCCACATGATGCAGTAGAATCCCATAGCACCCTGCCAGGTCCTCCGCTCATCCAGCCCCCACAAATCCCCCAGAATACAGTGTTGGAGAGGAAACTGAAGGTATGGTATACCAATGCTGATGGAATAATGAATAAGTGGGAGTGGCACGAAAGAATCACTATGACATCACCAGACATCATAGCTCTCACAGAAACCAAGCCCACAGGAATGATAACAGATGCCATCTTTCCAACTGGATATCAGAGCCTGAGGAAAGACAGGAAACAGGGGGGGGTGAAGGGGTGGCACTGCTCATCTAAAACCAATGGGATTTTGAGGAATTGGAGACAGGAGAAGTAATGGACTTTATAATAGGAATGCTTCAGATTGGAGAGTCCAGGGTGGTGATTGCAGTGATGAATAGCATCAAGACAAGAATATGATGAAAGTAACAAGTGATGGTTGACACACTCCTGAAGTAGCCAGAAGGGCCCACATGGGTAGGGAAAAGCTACTGGTTATGGGTGACTTCAGTCACGAAGAAATTGACTGAGAAAACCTGTAGCCACAAGGAGGCCCAGAAATGTAGAGGGCTAAGATGGAGGTGGTACTGGAAAACCTCGTGCATCAACATGTTAGGGACACTGCCAGAGGGAGAGGAGAGGACGAGCCAGCAAGACTGGACCTAGTATTCACCTTGAGTAGTGCAGATATTGAGGACATCACATATGAAAGGCCCCTCAGGGCTAGTGATCATGTGTTTCTGAGCTTCGAATACATAGTATAGTTACGAGTGGAGAGGGAAGCAGGAAGGGCAGGACGAATGAAGTCAAACTACAGGAGAGAAGACTACACAGGCATGAGAAATTTCCTGCATAAGGTTCAGTGGGATAGAACTGCCAGGAAAATCAGTAAATGGAATATGTGACAATATGCAAAAAAGCAGAGAAGTTTGTACCCAAGGGCAACAGAAATAATGAGAAGGCCAGAACGAGCCCTTGGTTCACCCAAAGGTATAGAGGCCAAACCTAAGTGTGCTAGAGAATTGAAGAGGTATAGAAGGTAAAGGACCCAGGAGAATGAGGAGAGTAGTCAAAGAACCAGAAATGAATATGTTCTGGTAAGGAGGGAGGCCCAACGTAAGCAAAGTCAAAGACCAGGTAATCAGGCTGAGAGGAGATCACAAGGAATGGCCGAAAAGTATGTGAGGAGCTCAACATGAGATTTAAAGAAGTATTCACAGTGGAGACAGAAAGATCTCCAGAAAGACAGAGTGGTGGAGTAAATCATTAAGTGCTGGTCACAGTCCATACAACCAAGGAAAAGGTTAAGAGGCTGCTAAGTAAACTACATATCTCAAAGGGGATGGGGCTGGATAACATCTCTGTGGGTCCTGAGAGAGGGAGCAGTGGCACTCTGTGTACCACTAACAACAATCTTCAACAAATTTATCGAAACAATGCAAATACCTGAGGTATGGAAGACAGCAAATATAGTCCCAATTTTTAAAAAAGGAGACACATCATTAAACTACAGACCAGTGTCACTGACAGTCTGAAATGTATGCAAAGTCATGGAGAAGATTATCAGAAGGGTGGTGGAGCACCTAAAAAGGAATGAGCTTATCAGCAACAAGCAGCATGAATTCAAGGATGGGAAATCCTGTGTCACAATCCTACTGGAGTTCTATGACAAGGTGACAGCAGTAAGACGAGAGAGAGAGGGAGATATATATATATATATATATATATATATATATATATATATATATATATATATATATATATATATATATATATATATATAGATATATAGATAGATAGATGTAGAGGTAGGTAGACTGCATTTTCTTGGACTGTAAGAAGGCTTTTGACACAGTCCCACTCAAGAGATTAGTGCAAAAGCTGAAGGACCAGGCAGGTATAACAGGGAAGACACTGCAATGGATAAGAGAATACCTGACGGGAAGGCATCAGTGAGTCATGGAACGTGACTAGGTGTCAGTGGGCACCTGTGATGAGCAAGGTTCATCAGGGGTCAGTCCTAAACCGGTGCTGTTTCTGGTATACGTGAATGACATGATGGAAGGAATAGACTCAGAAGTGTCCCTGTTTGCAGACAATGTGAAGTTAATGAGGAGAATTCAATCAGAGGACCAGGCAGGACTACAAAGAGATCTGGACAGGCTGCAGGCCTGGTCCAGAAACTGGCTCCTGGAGTTCAACCCCACCAAGTGCAGTCATGAAGATTGGGGAAGGGCAAAGAAGACAGCAGACATAGTACAGTTTAGGGAGCCAAAGACTACAAACCTCGCTCAAGAAAAAGAATCTTGGGGTGAGAATAATACCGATCACATCTGAGGTGCACATAAACTAAACTGCTGCAACATATAGACGCCTAGCAAACCTAAGACTAGCATTCCAACATCTCAGTAAGGAATCGTTCAGGACTCACGAAATCATAATTGAGACTCTCTGATCGCGGGTTCTATCCCCGCCAGTGGTATGGTTTAATCGTTCAGGACTCTGTACACTTTGTATGTCAGGCCCATATCTGGAGTATGTAGCGCCATTTTGGAATCCACACCTGGCCAAGCACGTCAAATTAGAGAAAGTGCAAAGGTTTGCAACGAAACTAGTCCCGGAGCTGAGGGATATGTTCTACGAGGAGAAGTTAAGCGAAATCGACCTGACAATATATGGACTGCAGGAGGAATGCGAGATACAAGATATCAACATATAAAATACTGAGAGGAATCGACAGGTGGATAAACAGGATGTTTCAGAGATGAGACACAGCAATAAGGGGTCACAGTTGGAAGTTAAAGACTCAGACATGTCACAGGGATGTTAGGAAGTATTTCGTCAGTCATAGAGTTGTCAAGAAGTGGAATAGTCTGGAAAGTGATGTAGTGGAGGCCGCATCCATGTATAGCTTTAAAAAGAGGTACGATAAAGCTTATGGAGCAGGGAGAGGGTGATCTAGTAGGGACCAGTAAAGAGGCGGGACCAGGAGCTATGATTCGACCCATGAACTACGATTAGGTGAATACACACACTCACACTTTTGGAATTTCACTGCACACTCCGCAGGCTGTGCAACATCTCCCCCCCCCCCCAGAAATCACCGGCTCTTCAACACGCAAGTCATACTTTTGCATCAATCAAATCACATATTACTCGGGTAGATAATTTCAAGTAGATCCTTCATGTGTTAGTCCAAATCACCGACTAGTATGTTTTAAATAAGTGACCCACTGATCAGATCAGATCGACTGGTCCGAACCCTTGATGGTCCGAACCCTTGACTGGTTTCAAACAGATTCGTTGGACAATAAAGCAGACTGTGAAGGGATGGGGTTGTAGGCGCCCTTATCAAACACAAACAATAAATATAAATCAGGAACGTACACGGTAAGCTGTCCAATATACAAGTACAGTTAGAAATAGAAATACAAATAGCTAGAGCTTCATTTAAGGAGGTTATTAATAGAGTATTCAAGAGGTTGCTAGTAGAATTACAGTAAATCAACCATTCAAATCATTATGAAGCTCTGTATAGTCTGCAGTCAATCAAACAAACGGGCTTCCACATGGATAAATTGTCATTTTTGTGGAAATTGGTGTCACGCCCCTTGTGCAGATATCCAAGAACTAGCTACAAGCAGTATTAAAACAGGGAAGTGTTTTTGGGTATGCCCAAATGAGGAAAATCTGTGGACTAAAATCACAAGGGTATTAAAAGAGGATAACATCAAAGCTGCTTTCATAGACAACCTGGAAGCTTTCTACAACAGATGGGAACATAAAAAGTCTGGGCTGAATGGTACTGCCCTTGATACTGGCCATGTAGTCAGAAACTGTAAGGCTGGAGGTGATGTCCTGGTAGTCAGTAAATGTGGGGCTGATAGTGCTGTCCTGGGAGATAGTAATGGTGAAGCTGGAGGTGCTGTCCTTGGAGACAGTAATGGTGAAGCTGGAGGTGCTGTCCTGGGAGACAGTAATGGTGAAGCTGGAGGTGCTGTCCTGGGAGACAGCAATGGTGAAGCTGGAGGTGCTGTCCTGGGAGACAGTAATGGTGAAGCTGGAGGTGCTGTCCTGGGAGACAGTAATGGTGAAGCTGGAGATTTTGTCCAGGTAGTCGGGAATTATACACAGGAAGGAATACATATAAATGACCTCATAGGGGACAGGAGCCGTAGTGAGGAAACAAGTGTAGTCAAAGATAAAATAAAACCAATATTGCAAACTAGAAATACCACAGGAAATAGCAAAAAAGAGGACTCCACTAGCAATAGTGAGGATATATTACCAAAAACAACTGGTGGGAGCTCCATTGTTGGTGCTAGGGAGGATAGGAATAAGACAGGGAAACATGCACCAACAGGGAATACAGTCACAGAAACCCAAGGCAAACGGAAACCAAGCCTGTGCACATACTATGCACTTGGTATCTGCAGACATGGGAAATCTGGAAAAACAGACGGGACATGCAACTATGACCACCCTAGAAAATGCCATGCCCATATGACAACAGGAAAATGCAAACTCCCTTCCTGTAAGCTTTTTCACCCTGAAATGTGTACCTCTTCAGTACAGGAAAGACTGTGCTATAACTTAAATTGCCAGGCACACCATCTAAAGGGGACAAAAAGATACAAAACATCCAGGCCATGGGAAAACCTGGGTAGCCACAGCCACTCAAGAGGGAGAGGTTTTTTAGTGCCAGGAAGGAAAAAAACCTGGCAGGAAATGGCAGAAATCGTACACCAAATCAAGTCATTCCTGGAGTGGAACCACAGTCGATGGCCTCCACTCCAAACCAACAGATACAGATACTAATGCCGGAAAAAAAAATCCCCCCCAGTACCAACAATACCACCAGTCCGATGACATTCTTATTTGCAAATATACAGGGTCTAAAGCCAGCAACAAACAACAAAATACCTTTCATCCGTGGACTGCTTGCAGAGGTAAAGGCAATGTTCGCGGCTTTCACTGAGACCCACATAAAGGATCACTTGGACAACGAAATATGGATCCCAGGTTACAACCTATACAGATGTGACAGAGTGAACAGTCAAAAGAGGGGGGGGGGGGGGTTGGCCTGTACATTGCAGAGTCACTTGTTTGCACAGAACTGCTAAATGCCTCAAATGATGTAGTGGAAGTTTTAGCAGTAAAGGTCGAGAACCAAAACCTAGTCATTGTGGTAGTCTACAAGCCTCCGGATGCAACATCCCAGCAATTCCAGGAACAGCTGTTAAAAATTGACCACTGTCTGGAAAATCTTCCAGCTCCTGCACCCAACATCTTGCTCCTGGGGGATTTCAACTTAAGGCACCTAAAATGGAGGAATATAGCAAATAATATTGTTGCAGTAATAACACCAGGAGGCAGCTCTGATGAAAACTCACACTCACACGAGCTTTTAAATCTCTGCACAAAATTCAATTTAAACCAGCAAATAATAGAGCCTACTAGACTCGAGAATACACTAGACCTCGTCTTCACTAAAAATGATGATCTGATAAGAAATGTCACCATATCAAAAACAATATACTCAGATCACAACATAATTGAGGTTCAGACATGTATGCGTGGAGCCCCAGACCGACATAATGAGACTAGTCACGAGGGAGCATTCACCAAATTTAACTTCAATAACAAAAACATAAAGTGGGACCAAGTAAACCAAGTCCTAACCGATATAAGCTGGGAAGATAGACTAAGCAACACAGACCCCAACTTATGCCTAGAACAGATTAACTTGGTGGCACTCGATGTATGCACAAGGTTTATTCCTCTAAGAAAAAGGAGGAGTAGATGTAAAATAGAAAGACAGGCGCTCCATTTACAGGCGACGGAAAAGAATAACAGAGCGGCTAAAAGAGGTCAATATATCTGAAATGCGTAGGGAGACACTGGTCAGAGAAATAGCAAGCATCGAACTTAAGCTAAAGGAATCTTATAGTAGTCAGG
>NC_091309.1:11839721-11944721 GCF_038502225.1 Cherax quadricarinatus
GGGTTAGACTCAAAAGTGTCCCTGTTCGCAGATGATGTGAAGGTAATGAGGAGAATTAAATCAGATGAGGATCAGGCAGGACTTCAAAGAGACCTGGACAGACTGGACACCTGGTCCAGCAACTGGCTTCTCGAATTTAACCCCACCAAATGCAAAGTCATGAAGATCGGGGAAATGCACAGAGAATCACAGACAGAGTATAGGCTAGGAGGTCAAAGACTGCAAACCTCGCTCAAGGAGAAAGATCTTGGGGTCAGTATAACACCGAGCATGTCTCCGGAAGCACACATCAATCAGGTAACTGCTGCAGCATATGGGCGCCTGGCAAACCTGAGAGCAGCGTTCCGATACCTTAGTAAGGAATCGTTCAAGACACTACACAGTGTACGTCAGGCCCATACTGGAGTATGCAGCACCTGTTTGGAACCCGCACTTGATAAAGCACGTCAAGAAACTAGAGAAAGTGCAAAGGTTTGCGACAAGGTTAGTTCCAGAGCTAAGGGGAATGTCTTATGAAGAAAGGTTAAGAGAAATCGGCCTGACGACACTGGAGGACAGGAGGGTCAGGGGAGACATGATAACGACATATAAAATACTGCGCGGAATAGACAAGGTGGACAAAGACAGGATGTTCCAGGGAGGGGACACAGAAACAAGAGGTCACAATTGGAAGTTGAAGACACAGATGAGTCAGAGAGATATTAGGAAGTATTTCTTCAGTCACAGAGTTGTCATGCAGTGGAATAGCTTAGAAAGTGATGTAGTGGAGGCAGGAACCATACATAGTTTTAAGACGAGGTATGATAAAGCTCATGGAGCGGAGAGAGAGAGAGGACCCAGTAGCAACCGGTGAAGAGGCGAGGCCAGGCCAGGAGCTAGGACTCGACCCCTGCAACCACAGATAGGCGAGTACAAATAGGTGAGTACACACACACACACACACACACACACACACACACACACACATATGATAAAGCTCACGGCTCAGGGAGAGTGACCTAGTAGCGATCAGTGAAGAGGCGGGGCCAGGAGCTCGGACTCGACCCCCGCAACCTCAACTAGGTGAGTACACACACACACACACACACACACACACACACACACACACACACACACACACACACACACACACACACACACACACACACACGCAGGTAAAGTACTTCATAAAAAGAAACACTGTTTACAAATTCAAGTCTCTTCTTAAAAATCACTTACTCACCCACAACTAAATAAATACTGAATAATTGTATCTCATAAATGTTTAACCTGTGACCCAATCAAACTTTGTTATTTTTAATTACAATACCTAACAATACTCCATTCTACTGAATGCTCAGCAACTCGGTAAATAACCATATGACCTGTCTTTGAAATACTCATTTGTGCTTAATTGTTATTTGTTTACTATAATTTTTACCACTGAATATATCATTGCTTAGTTAATCTTTAGTTAATTTTAATCCTGCCCATAATGCTCTGCATACAAGGGGCTTCTGGCATGTTACACTTAACTACTGCATTTCATTGTACATCTATGTATCATGTCCAAATTAATTTTTTTTTTTTATTCGCCGGTATTCTCCCGGCCCGGGTCTTTTCCAAGTAGTGGTGACCCGGCCTTGGCTCCCTATCTGGGGAGTGTCTCGAGACTTAAGTCTCCCATGGGAGGAGGTACAAGTACCTCATCTTCGGGACCAAGTGTCCCCAGGCCTAGCCACATTCCCCGCCCTCACGGGGCTCGTAGGGAGAAGCTAGGCCTCTGGTCTGCCATCTACCCCGCCTCAAAGGGGCTCGTGGGGATGACAGTCTTGTCCAAATTAATAATAACTAAAAAAATAAATAAAGAGTAAACAGCATGACTGAAGATTTTTAGCGAAAAAGAAAAAACTTTTCAAAGTTCCCATTTAGATGTTATGACCTAGAAGAGTTTTTTGAATATCTTCGGCAGAGAAATGACAAACACTCTTCAGGTTGGATGGAGTGTAGCGTAGCTGTCAGGAAGACTAGTCCCAGAGCTAAGGGGATGTCTTATGAGGAGAGGTCAAGATCTTGAACTCAACTCGATAACACTAGAGGATTAGAGAAATAGGGGGGGGGACATAATAACGACGTATAAAATACCGAGAGAAATTTACGAGGTAGATAGGGCTAGAATATTTCAAAAGATGGGACGCAAGAACAAGGGGACACAACTAGAAGTTGAAAACTCGGATGGGCCATAGGGATGTTAGGAAGTATTTCTTTAGCCTTAGAATTGTCAGGAAGTGGAACACTGGAGAGTGAAGTAGTGGAGGCAGGATCCATACATAGCTTTAAGAAGAGGTATGATAAGGCTCTTGGATCGGGGAGAGAGTGATCTAGTAGCGACCAGCGAAGAGGCGGGGCCAGGAGCTGTGAATTGACTCTTGCAATCACAAGTAGGTGAGTACACACACATACCCCTCACCCTCTTACTAAGGTAACTGAAGCACTTTCCATGGAACACCTCAACCTACCATAGTAAGGTGACCTAGAAGAATGCGAGTCATTGCTGTAATTTGAACATTTCACAACTAATCTCCATACTGCGAAGGGGAAGCTTAATGATGCTATTTAGGAGTGACCCAGATTTTGACCTGGGGGAGCCTCAGATATTCCACACATGTGCATGAGAGGGAGCAGCAACAGATGAGAATATAAATAATTGCCTCGCAATTAAAAAAAAGTTTTTTCGCCTGGTTTTATTAAGTTAGTGTTTGGTCTCTGTGGGTTTAGCGCTTAGTTTTCATTATAATAATATAATCAGTTATCAGGACTTTATTGCCTGTTTTCAAGTTAGTGGTATTAATACCAACAGGAAGTTGTGTTCGAGATTCATGCTCGGACTAAGGGATGGATCGGCTTCGGGTTCTCTCTGGACGGCGGCATGAGGGGAAGCGACATCATGATGGCGTGGGTGAAGGACGGCCGCCTCTTCCTACAAGACTACTATGGTGTGGGGGAAGGAACGCCACTTTTGGACGATCATGCTGACTGGAGGCCACTCTACGCTAGAGAGAACGACACCCATACTATACTGGTGGTGGTCAGGGATTTCAACACCTGCGACCCACAAGACTATGTTCTCACGGTCAGTCAACATGTGGAGTGTTCTTGTATACTGAATCGTTTTGGTGATTTAGTAGTGAATCCGGTTAAACATTTGTATCACTCTTTTCAAGATACGAGCAGTATCTTGAAAGGTCTAGACTAAATTTCTTAAGATTTAAAAACAAATATCCAGTAGAGATTTGAGGGTACCAGAATAGAATTATAATTATCCAACCTGTTCTTTTTAGCTCTTGTTTTTAATCCTGATATTTTCTTTTGATGTTCAAAAATAACCTTAATAAGAACTTTATTCGCGTTTGCATTTATCACAAACTTTTGGGAACCATTTTTTAATAAGAACAAATAGCTAGGAGGCTCTTTTTAGTTTTCAGATTTGTTTAAAGGATGTCCTAATTTTAAATAAATAACTTCGAGACATTTTCTTCCCAGAATGACTCGATGCGTATGATATACGCTTGGGGGGAGGAGGACCCTCAAGGTAATGTTCCCAGCTATCACGGCCATCGACGAGGCAACAGGTGAGATCCCACTACTTGTAGAATTAGTCCATGTATCCAAGACCTATACTAGTTGAAATCTGTTCTTGGCCAAGTTCTTAATTTAACCTCATTCAGCTGACACCTACTATGCGCTATGCTAATTCTTTTTGCAACGCTAAACCTGGGTGAAGTCATTCAGCACAAGTAGTGGAGCCTCGACCCTCCGTCAGCCAAGAGTAAAGCACGTACCATTTAATTACTCTCCTAGTTTCTCCTATGCGCTATACATTTGTCCAGTATATCTTTTCATTATGTATACTTTTTCTTGGGTAATCTTGGCTTCACTATATTCAGACATTCTATAATACTGTTTACATGCTCGTCCTTGGCAAGGTATCTGTAGGCCTGGAGAAGGTTTTGGGGATCAACGCCCCCGATGTATAAGATATGAACATCACTCGGTAAATATAAACTGAGTTTACTTTTTCATTAGTTTAAGGATTGAAGTATTCTAAATGCTAATGTACAGGTGAAATGCGGCCTTGATCCTCGTGCTGTTGCTAGGTATACTACACAAGTACACAGTACTACTGACATTATAATAATTTATTTATTTCTACAAGTAAAAGGTATACAAGCCTAGTTGACATACTACTATAAAGAAAGCCGCTTGTTATGCTGAGCATTTCGGGCAAATTATGTCAGTTTTGTTCCAGGTTGCGACCCACACCAGTCGACTAACACCCAGGTTTTTTTTTTTATTTAAAATTACATTGCAATACATTAAATAAATAAAAGAACCCTATTATCGGCTCCGCCACAAAACATAAATTTTCATTTCCTAAATACACACTGCAGGTTCCTCTTTGTGCTGACACAAAATATCCCTCATCCCCTATGCTTTTTATACCTTACTCCTATGCTAAATACAATATTGTACATTTCATCAATCAAAATATATTACAATTAGCATCAATATTTCTATTCTACTTGTGGAAATTATTTAATTTCCGAAGCTATAGTGCCTAATAAGTGTTTAATGTGTTGATTTGGGTCAAAATGTTTTTGAAAATGGAATAGAACCAACAGGGTTCCCTTTGCGCCTGCGTGGATGAATGTGGTTGAGGCTGTGAAAACATGGGACCAGGAAATTGGCGTTCACGGCGGCCTAAGGATTAATATAGGCCTCACTTCATAATAGGAAGTGTTGTAACTGTCCCTGGTGAAGGGTGAGGGAACGTGATTGACGGCACCGCTGTAATAAGTGGTAAAATTAGTGAATAATGGTAGGACCAGGGGTGACTGGTGCGCCGCCATGGAGTGTGTCCAGGGGAAAATACCCGTGAGTTAATCCTCACTCATCGGTCTCAGATCTTAATGGAGTGACCTCTAATGTGTATAATAATTATGAGACATTAAATTGTCTTGTGAATTGTAATGTAATCAATGATAATAACACTAAGTTAAGAGAATGCATGAAGTGAAATAAGTCGCCTTGTTCCGAGTGAACATGTTAGACCACGTTGTTCCCATCCCGAGGATAGGGAAGTTTTTATAGAGTCACGGCTTCTAAACCGGGACAAACCAATGGATACCTCGTCCTGCTGGAATAAGAACCATGTCGGTGTAGCAGGACATCGAAATGAGATGGTGAATAGAGGAAATAAGGAGCATCAATCACCCACAGTTAAGTAACCCTTCTGGCCAGTTAGGTATGTTGTAATTGGATAGGTTATGGGTGATCCAGCTACATCAAGTGACCAGAGAATATCTGGTAAGTGGTGGGATTATGTACAAGTGTTTTTCCTTGATGGATATATCCATGTGTAACCTACCCCCCCTTCATTCAATTAAACTAATATAATCTATACAGTCCACAATTAATTAGTAGCGCCGTACTTGTGGGTGCTATCCAATTTATACTGGTCTCGGATAGATATGGATAAGATTGTGAGTGTCAGAGACCACCTCCAGTGACCAGGGGTGGTTAAGTTTTCTCACATGTCTACACGGGGTGACTACGGTAAACAATATAGTTGTTGTCTCCAAATGAGATTACTCGTATGCATGTAATATTGAGGTACATACAGGTAACACCCCTATAAATTTTTCCATACTACTTATCACCCGACTAAGAGGTGAACATTGTCATTACACAGGATTCCATGAAAATTTACTTAAGATTTAATACAAATATTGTCAAGTCTCACAACTCCTTCCCGTCTTCTAAATACAGTGTACACACATTCAATTGCATGTTGTTATGATCCCATCATAATTACTTACACCCCCCCCCCTTTTCCCCATTGCAAAATTAAATGCACTTACACTAGACGTCACAACGTCTGACTATTGTTCACTTAACTTATAAAATAATTAAATAACACAATTAAAATTTATGACAAAAATAGATAGGAACATTACTTGACAATAATGAAGAATGCCAACTAAAAATGGTAACTGTACACTAGATAATGAAACTCACACACTGAATACATATTCCCATATTTATGTTTTAACATGTTCAATAAGATATTGATGTATAGTAACAAGTATTCAGAACATTATCAGACCTACTCTTTGACGCACTGAAGAAAATAATATAACATTATCGCTCTTAATAATACATGTGCAGAGCAGTACTACCTCCATCATTAAAAATCCATCCAGGCACAAGACACTTCAGAAAGCCATCCCCTGACCCCATACTGTCTATATTAAAAACACAAACTTACGTTCCCTTACATGCTCAAGCTCGTACCTGAAGTCTAAAGTCATAAACCCCTATCTCTTAATCACAGGTCACCCCCCTACCCCCCTCATGCCTAACGACTGCACACCCATATACTCCACTACCACACACTTTTATTCACATTCCATCCTCCACTAATCTCAAAACAGAACAAAGTGACAGACTCCGGGAATACACCCATTCCAGCTCTACCCTGCACCCAACCCTAACATTACACCTACCGTCAGATTACGATAACCCACTGGGAAACTATTTACCCACACCTTCCCATATAGTAGCCTATTCCTGCAAACCGTACGATACACACTCGCTGCAAGTGCCCTCACCCTACAATCACCCCCCACCTCCCACATACCCCAAGAAACATACAAAAATTCTGCCACCACGTACATCACAGCCCGCCGAATGTCCTTGGAAACCCCACCCACATCAAAGTGCAACGCCCTCAAAGTCGAGATGTTACTCCTCCCCCCCCCGCCACTATACCTAGGATCCTCGCTAACCATGTGCTTACAACCCCCAAGTTTTCACAAAAATATACAGCATGAAAAACCGTCTCCTCCTCCCCACAATGCTGACAATTCCCCGCACCTACATAACCCATTCTATATAGCCCAGACCTTGAAGCTAGAATTCCCAGAAAAAACCTAGATACCAATTCACGAACCTTCGGGTTTAATCTAATCTTTCGAAAGTCTTCCCAAATGCCCCTCCAATCATACATCGGGTATGTATTTAGTCCCTGCATCACCTCTCCCTGCCTACCTGTCCTCCCAAGCCTACTAACCTTTACCTTCCTTGCATCCTGGATTGTCAATAAAATATGCATCATATCTTCACACATCAATAACTCCTTCCCCTTCCACCATTTCTTCACATCCTCCATGACCTCTCCCACCCTTATACCCCTCTCCCCTCCCACCCTTAGGTACCTCTGCTTCACATATACTGCCTTAACACGTGTGTCCAAAGGTATGAGACCCAACCCACCCAGTCTCACATCCGTCATCACCACCTCCTTCCGAAGCCACGGCCTCCCATAACCCCACACATACCTCAAAAACCCCCTCTCCAGTTCCTGAATACCACGCACCCTCAGGGGATATACTTCTGCCACTCCCCACACTTTACTATACACCAGTGTGTTTACTACCATCACCCTCTGCTGCAACATTACATCCCCGGCCCTCCACCCTCGCATCCTACCCATCGCTCTACTCATAACATCCCTTGAATTTACCCTCTGTGCCTCCCCAGCCTCTGCCATGTACACCACCCCACATATCTTAAGTCTATCCACAGTGTTCCACCCATACAAGTCCCCCAAACCCCCCCCCCCACCCACATACCTACTTCCATTAACTTAGACTGCTCCATTAACCCTCATCCCAGTCACCCCGCCAAAAATCTCTATTATACGTCCCACATTCCCCAATCCTATTTCCCCTCCCACCAAAATTGTGGTGTCATCCACATACCCCACAATCCCACATCTGCCAGGACCCTTCTTTCCCCGTTCCCACACTCCTTCCTCTATAAGCCTATAAAATGGGTCCTGCATGCATGCAAAGAGGATTTGTGACAAGGGACAACCCTGTCGTAAACCCTTCCCCATCTGTATCGGCAGCCCTGACTTCCCATTAACTTGTACCCTGACTCGCAGGTGTATACAAAGTAGTCACCCACTGCACAATCTCATCCCCAAAACCCTGTTTTTGTAAAATATGCCACAACGTACATCTATCAACACAGTCATAAGCATGCCTCCAATCGATCCCCAAGATCCCCCCTCCTTGTCTGCCCTCCACGAAATCCCTAATTCTTCCATGCCCTCACACATACTTCGACCTGGAATCCCATACTGTCCTTTATGTATAACAAGGTCAGTCACCTTCTTCATGGGATTGCCCAAAACCTTCGCAAATATCTTATAATCAGCGCACATGAGAGATATCACCCTATAAGCACCCAGGGTCCTCCCCCTCTCCTTTATAAACCAAAACAACTACCCCTGTGCCCTGCATTTCCCCCAACACTCCCCCTTCCTTCATACAGTTAAACAACGAGACCAGACATTCCTTCATACAATCCCAGTGTGCAATATAGAAATCGTTAGGAATCCCATCCATCCCTGGCGCTTTTCCCCCTACTCAAGCTCATTACCGCCTCCCCCACCTCCTCCTCATTGATCCTACCTTCAAGCTCCGCCCTCTCTTCCTTCCCTAAAATTCCCCGAATTCCCTCCCCTATAATCTCTCCCTCCCTCCCTCCACCCTCCCCCTGCTTAAAATTCTCCCTGAAACAAAGATCAGCAGTGTTACTCATTCCATCAGTGGTTCTTAGTACCTGCCCCACCCTATAGCCCCCCACCCCTTCACACACCTCTAATCCCATAATCGTGGTCATCTGCTGTCTTTCCCTGAACCTCCACAAAACACATCCTGATGGCTTATCACTCCATAGTACCTCTTCTAATCCTTCCCTCACACGTATCGCATCAAAACGAGAATTCTGTATATCCTTCAATCTTCCCCTTAAAGCCTCAATTTCTCCATGCCTATCACCCCCACCCCCTTCATAGCAATCACTGAGCTGCCCCTCAAGGTATTTCTGTAATCCAAACCTCCACCGTGCCTCATCCCGGCCTCTATGCTGGTAATAATCCTTAATCCGCCGTTTAGCTTGCATCTCCCACCATCCCAAAACATCCTCCTCGATGTTGCGTGCCTCCCAGAATTGTCTCCACCAGTCCCTGAATGTAAACCCCTCCCCCTTTCCCTGAAGTAACCTCACGTTCATTTTCCAATAACCTGCATACCCGCGAACCATACCATCCCATGCCACCTCTGCCAACACGGCACGATGGTCCGTAAAACCTACGTCAACTGTCAGCACACATTCTACTGTAATTTCACGAGTTATGTATATGCGATCTAATCTGGCAGCATAACCCCTCCACATAAACGTGTGCTCCACTTTCCACCCATCACCCCTGACTACATCATAAACCCCTGCATCCCTCAACAAATCCCTGAACACCCCAAGCACACACTCTGCACCCCTCGGCTCCACATCCTTATTTCTAATTACACAATTCCAGTCCCCACCTACTATGGAAACCATGGGTAAACCCTGCAAGTGGAAAAGCAGATCATCCCATATAAAATTCACCTTTATCCGTCTGTTACTATCAGCCGGCATATATATCCCCAGAAAACACACTCTAATCTCCCCCCAGAGCCCCTCCACCCTCACCACTCTCCCCTCCCCCCCTTTTCCCACGCGAGCACTTGAAATGGGCTGGATTCCCTCACTGCCACTGCCACCCCACCCTTTACTTTCCCTGAACTACCAGCATACATCCTAAACCCTTTCAACCTCAACTCTCTGCCACACTTAAAATTGTGTTCCTGTATAAAGCACACGTCAACATCAAAATGCCTCAAAACATTCTCGAACCATACACGTTTAACTTCAGCTCTTAGGCCATTCACATTTATAGTTAAACACTTAAAGATGCAAAAAAGGTGGCTTTCTTCTGTCTCTGTGTCCTGTCTATAATGCTTTTTATTACTCCTGACTTCTCCCATACAGTCTTGCCCTCCTTGATTCCCTCCCTCCCCTGTGCACTACTCTGCTCTTTCTTAGTTACTCCCGCCCATGTCTTCTTGTCAGGTCGCTGAGCTGGAGTAATGACCTCGTCATCCGACAGGTCTTCAGCTCTCTTCCTAGAAGCCCCCTCAATCTTCATGTCATTATTTCCACTCTCCCTGTGCACCTCAGCGTCCACCGCAACAACTGCAACATGCCAGATCCTGACCCCGTCGACCCTGTGGCCTGTCCAGTCAGGTCATCAACCATCAGAAGTCCCCCGTCTAGAGCAGAGCGGGGTTCTCCTCTGCTGGCACGTCTAGGAAGGACTTAATCATCTCCTGCAGAGGTTCAGATAATTCCTGTAGGTCACCAGCCTCCCCCACTCCCACAGGCTGCTGCTCCACTTCAGGTTCTTCCTGTGGGGGAGCAACCAAAGCTTCTGGTAGTGTCACACAACACTCCTCCACACCGTCCACTTCGTCTGCCCAATTTCCATAGCGTGCTGCAACCACCGCAGCAGACGAAGGAGCCACCAACGACTCTGTGGCTACTGGTATTTCCTTTGACCGTGGAGCTGCAGCCTTACCACACCCGGTTGCCATGTGTTCAAAAGCACCACACAGTCGACACGTTTTACGTTGTCCTGCATAGGTCACAAACACCTGTGTCCTAAAATCCTCCAGGACAACATACGAGGGGATAGGTCGACTCAAAGTCATCTTGATATTGTAAGATCCTGCAAGAAGCCCCGCGTAGATTCCATCCATCCATCGTTCCAAAGTCACAGCATGTACCTCACCATAGCTTCGAAAAGTCTCTCGAATATCCACGTCATCTGCTTCAAAAGGAACATTCCGAATCCTCACCCAGGTGTAGTATTTGGAGGCATCCTGCAGGCATACCTCCAGCCCAGATGAAACGGTGATACATCTCTCCTGGTAGTTAGTTACCGTCCTTTCGTAAGCTTCCACTGTGCAGAACCTGACGAAAATCCTTGTAGAACCATTCAGAGCAATCCCATATAACTCATTGTTGTCAATACAGAAAGTATCCCTGATGATCGTCGGCAGCAAAACAGAGGCATTTGTAGGGTAAATTGCCCCTTTGACTAAGTCAACACATACAGTGTTACTCCTCCTGCGGCCACTGGCAGCCATCTTGGAGAAAACAGGAAGTTGCGCAACAGAGAAAACAGGAGGTTTTGCGCAGCACGTCCACACGGCCCGAGAGTGATGAGAGCAACTAACACCCAGGTACCCATTTTACTGATGGGTGAACAGGGACAGCAGGTGTCTTTTGGACACACGTCCTTAATGTTTTCCAGCCATACCGGAGATTCGAACTCCGGACCTAAGTGTGTGAGCTGAATGCGCTAGCGATCGAGCTACGGGACTGGTCTTTGTATCTCCCATTGCCAGGATTTCAGTCTCAGGTCCTACCTCTTATTGATGTCTCAGTTCAGTCTCTGATCTCGAGTTCGCGTTCTTCCTTTGACCTTCCGGTACTTCCCTTAATCTGCTGATAACATTTACGTCTATTTATCATCCCATAACCTAATTTACCATGAGAAATTCTCCGACTGTCTTGCCTTTCCCATGTGCTCCGAGAGTTGGTTTAGAGTGGATCCCAAGACGGATCTTTCAACAAATAAAGTTGCAGAATAGCTGTATTCTAATTAGAAGGCAGTTATTTTTTTTTATAATTCATTCAGCTAATTTTGAAATTTAATTTTGTTTGGAATATATTAAGTTTTGCAGGCCCTAATTATTTCTTAAGCTTTTTGGAAATTTAATAACCCCTAGAGATTGAAACTAATGGATAACCCAACTTTTTACCAGGTATGCGCTGGTGCTTCTGCCATTTCATCGTCAACTCCTGGCGGAGGAGTCGCAAGTATGGAGAGTAGAGCAGAGTGTCACACTGCCCCACACTCAAGACACCTTCTACTGGTGCCACATAGAAAAGATTCCAAAGTGGGAAACCAAACATCACTACATTGGGGTGAATATTCCAAGGACTAGATAGTATTCCCAAAGTGGTAACTTCAAGCGAGGGACAGATTTTTTTCTTAGTCTGTTTTTTTTTTGTTTAAAAACTGAGAACGCCAGATCCAATCAACTTCATATGTTTAATGTTGATTTACTGCAATTATTGAAAGGGTAATGCAACTATTTGCATGTGCTTGTGCTCTCTGGTCAGTTTTATATAAACAATTCCAAGTTTAAGGAATGTGCGATAACTTGTAATAATAATAATAATAATAAAGTTTATTCTACTCAGCTTCAACACTGGTGTATCCTGCTTAGAAGAGTGACAGGATTGTTATTAGAGTTGGGGGGGATGAGGCAATTTAAAACGCTTCATGCCGTTAAGTCGTGCCGCAGTGTGAATTTTAAGTGGTACCCTGTAAGCTTCAACACTGGTGTATCCTGCTTAGAAGAGTGACAGGATTGTTATTAGAGTTGGGGGGGATGAGGCAATTTAAAACGCTTCATGCCGTTAAGTCGTGCCGCAGTGTGAATTTTAAGTGGTACCCTGTAAGCTTAGGCCGACTATATTTTCCATTTTAATAACATAATTTAATGAACCTGGAATTGTTGGATTTAAATTTTCAGCAATGGTGGGCTCTGCGTTCATATTGATTTTTGGGTTATGTATGTTTTAAATTTCCATTTTTATTAAACGAATTGGTTTCCGTGTAGCGACTGAGGAATGCATCTTCTGATCGATTTCAAGGCCTAAGCTCTGGTGTCTTAATTATGTGGAAATTTGTCTGGACTGCCTCCATGTGAGTTGTCTACCCTAGCAAGCTCTGTTGACACCCAGCCCTGAGGCTGGTACCTCAGCCTCACAAGTGGCTTATGACACATTTCCATAAATGACTGATGTTGCAAGAAATCTCGCCTGCATGCACGGATAAAGGACTAACTTGGTGTTGGAGAATATATCCCGGTCTTCAACCTCCCTAAGCTTGAGCCCCTCTGGACTTCCCTTTCAGAACCACGTGCAACCGGGAACCTTAATTCCTGCAATATTCAGTCGGTATTAGTGACCTGCCTGCACCTCAGAAATTCCTGATTCCAAGGGTGTGAGTATCCCCTAGTATAACTATGCAGAAAGTGACACTAGCTTCTAAGCTTAACAACGAGGAGACGCCAGTACGTACTGGTCATTGGCCGTCCGACTGCACAAAGACCCACAGTTCAACTCGCTCCCAATTTCCCCCAGAAACTGGCTAGAATACTGAGAAAGAAAGGGAGGTCTTGTCTTGCTGTATGGGCTTGATGGAGGAGGTCATCTATGGTACTTCGATGTGCCTCCACCAGATCTCCCCAGGGCCTAGTATGTGTAGACACGTGGGGTGCTGCCCTGATGTTCATGGCAGTGTGCCTCGTTCGGAGTTTTGACAAAGGAGGCACTGCGGTCTCAAAACTCCGTGCCTCGACATTCAAACTTGGGCTGCCAGTTCTCCCTAGCTAATATAACCTAGTGTTTGCCTATATTACCAGTCTATTACCACCTACATTAAGGTCTTAGGTCTACATTATTATCATCTACAGTTGCCTCAATAATCCTAATATTAGTGTACTAACAGTATAAACTACCTACCTCTTCCTTGAAGGGTAAATCTATCAATTAAAATGTACCTTCCAACCACCTTCGCCAACCCAGGTGTGTGTATGTGTTTTGGGTAGATGTGAAGGTCAGCAGAACTCAGACGGCCTTTCCGTGGAATATTAGGGCCTTCATACGACGTATCTGCCCTGTGGAACTTTAGGACCAAATAAGTTTCCACAAATTACAAAAATTTTGAATTTATCTTGGGCTGTGAAGGCACCAGTTTTATTGAAAACAATTTGAAAGTTGAACTAATGGTTTTTCTTACAGTAAATGAATAACCCCAAAGGAGTACTTTAAAATGCCTCCCTGATTTTTTTTTTTACCTACAAGTTTTCGTTCATTGCTTGAGAATGCCTCGTGCAATAGGCTTCATATCTCCATTGCTGGCAAGTTATAACTAGGAAAAAGTTCATGCTGGTATTGGCATACGCAGATACTCATACTGGCTGACGGGAGAAAGAAGACATGATAACCATATATAAGGTCATAAAAGAACATAAAAGATTAGATAAAGATAGCTTAGTGCCTGCAACGAACATAACCAGTTTACCTGGAGAGAATTCTGGGGGTCAACGCCCCCGCGGCCCGGTCTGTGACCAGACGTCATGGTGGATCAGAGCCTGATCAACCAGGCTGTTACTGCTGGCTGCACGCAAACCAACGTACGAGCCACAGCCCGGCTGATCAGGAACCGACTTTAGGTGCTTGTCCAGTGCCAGCTTGAAGACTGCCAGGGGTCTGTTGGTAATCCCCCTTATGTATGCTGGGAGGCAGTTGAACAGTCTCGGGCCCCTGACACTTATTGTATGGTCTCTTAATGTGCTAGTGACACCCCTGCTTTTCATTGGGGGGATGGTGCATCGTCTGCCAAGTCTTTTGCTTTCGTTGTGAGTGATTTTCGTGTGCAAGTTCGGTACTAGTCCCTCTAGGATTTTCCAGGTGTATATAATCATGTATCTCTCCCGCCTGCGTTCCAGGGAATACAGGTTCAGGAACCTCAAGCGCTCCCAGTGTTGGTCATTGAGGAAAAAGTGAGCTGAAGGATTACTAGGAAATTTTTCTTTGCAAACATTGGTAGACTAATGGAATGTATTGAGAGAGGAGATAGTAAGTCCTACAACCATTGTAAATTTGAAGAAAATCTATGATGAAATTATTATTGAAGATGACACACACACACACGCGCGCGCACACACACACACACACACACACACACACACACACACACACACACACACACACACACACACACACACACACAGGGGCTTGGACTCGACCCTTGCAATCTTAACTAGGTGAGTGCACACACGTAGGGGGATGGTGGTATGGGGTTGGCACCGACCGTTGGCCACATTCTGAGAGAAGCGGCGGCCAGTGACACACCCGCACTACGTTACTCTAAGAAAACTCCCCCTGCTTTAGTTGCTACCTTGCAACATTGCATGACTCCTGATGATGCACTGAGAATTGTGAAAGTACTTGAGCTAAAGATTTCCACCCCCGTGACTTGTCTTGCATAGTTAAGATCACCTGTCAGCGATTGTTTGAGATTATATATATATATATATATATATATATATATATATATATATATATATATATATATATAATATATAATATATATATATATATATATATATATATATATATATATATATATATATATATATATATATATATATATATATATATATATATATATATATATATATATATATATATATATATAATGTCGTGCCGAATATGTAAAACTGGTCAATTAGCAAGAACTCATTTAAAATTAAGTCCTTTCTAAAATTTTCTCTTATACGTTTAAAGATATATTTTTTTTTCATTAATGTTAATGTAAAAAATTTTAATTTTGCTCCAAAAGAATCTTAGAAAACTTACCTAACCTTATTATAACAAGAACAATTTATTTTAGCCTAACCCAACTAAATATATTTTAGATTTGTTTACAGTAATTTAATACTAAACAAACACAGTGAAATATATTTTTTTTCGTTAGGTTCAGAATGATTTTGGAGAAATTATTGCATACACAAATTTTCACTTGTCCTATATGGCAAGATGAGCGTTGCTATTTAAGCCAAGATCGCAAGTTCTACCTATTCGGCACGACATTATATATATATATATATATATATATATATATATATATATATATATATATATATATATATATATATATATATAAATTAAAATGTCATTCATAAAGCATCTTCTCACTAAAACCTGTTAAGAAATCTCACTCCCTTGTAAACTTTTCCAGTATGACATGGTCTACGGTAAGAATGCTCGGGAGAACCTCCATCACTCACTAGCCGTCGAGTGCCTCACAAACGACGGCAGTGCCCCAGGAGACAAGCTAGAGAAGCATGTTGGTGGCCCTGGCTTCGAGTGTTACACTCCTAACATGCCACCTGAGTTCTACCTGTGTGAGAGGTTCCTCATCAACTGGGCCATCGGAAGTGAGGCGAGTGTAAATCATTAATATGTACAAGACTAACAGATCAGTGGAAAGATGCAAATTTTAAATTAACCATGAGCGAATTAAGTATTAAAGAACAAATTTATTCTTAGAATTCAATACCACATATGAGCTACTCTAGTATTTTTGTGACCTTAATTAATGTCTGCATCAAAACTCATTGCAATTGTAACTAGATATAAACATGTAAATAGTTCATTATCACTGCAACTTGTTTAGCTATCAGAACCTTGTGGTCTAGTTCCTGGGCCCATTATGTGCCTCTGTAGTATTTTGACTATCACCCACATGATGGAGAGAGTTTACCTGGAGAGAGTTCCGGGGGTCAACGCCCCCGCGATGGGTATGAGTGCACAATGAAGATATTTATTAAATTATATGCATAGCCGATATGCTCAGGACTTGATCCCATCGCATTAATTTCAAGGCCAGACTGTGATATTAGAGCCTGTATCAACTCTACTATCGATTCCCTAATATCAATCAGTCAATCAAATCAAAGTTTATTCTCTATAAGGATTACAATGCGGGGTTTACAGATTTTGGTTATTGTGTGGTTTACATGTAATAAAATACTAATTACAGAGGGGGCCACTAGAACACCTAGCATGGCTAGGCATTTCGGGCAAACTTATATTAATTCTTAACCCTATTTTATTACAAATTGTGGAGTAAGTTGACTAAATACTAAGTGACTAAATACTAGTTGTTAGTTTAGCAATGTGAATGCTTATGTTTTGGCACAATACATAGTTTCTATATTGGAATATCACAGGCAAACTTATGACTAGTTAAATATCATTATTTTAAGATTAAGATACGCATTTCTGTGTTTATAGTCAAATGAGTGAGTGTAAGTGTGAACCACCAGGTGGTTTTTATGTAGTTAGTTGACGGGGTGTATCAGGGAGATATGATGTTTTCTAACGGTAGTTTTGAAAGTGATGAGTGTGTCTGCAGTTCTAGAGTTTTCAGGGAGGGTGTTCCAGATTTTAGGGCCTTTGACATGCATTGAATTTTTGTAAAGGTTTAGTCGGGCACAGGGAATGTCATAGAGATGTTTGTGTCTGGTGTTATGCCTGTGGATCCTGTCACAACTATCAAGAAAGCGTTTTAGGCCAAGGTTAATATTGGAATTTAAGGTCCTGTAGATGTAGATTGCACAGTAGTAAGTGTGGATGTTCTGAACAGGGAGTAAGTTTAGATCTATGAAGAGTGGGGGGGGGGGTGTTGCAAGGGATGGGATTTAGTGATTATTCTTACTGTGGCTTTTTGTTGAGTTGTTATTGGCTTTAGGTGTGTTGCTGCAGTTGATACCCAGTGATGAATATTTCCATCATATGCTACACCATCTACGGGAAATCTGTGGTCATATGGAAATGGTGTCCTCTAGATAGACAATACATGTTGTCAACCCCACGACGTCACAAGTGAAATATCATCTCATAGCTAATATACCCAGGACTTGAAACGCCAACTAAAATTTTCTTAAGTGTGGGTTATTTATAAATAGTCCCAACCACGGGACTGCAATTTTTTTCTTCACCTAAATAAAAATTTGCTGACAACTTCCTACTCTGAAAGTAGTGTCCTCTTACTATATCTGTCAGCACTGCGGTCATTTCAACACAACAGGAGCTGAGGTCTTGTCATTGCAGGGAGAACTATTGCCAGAGAAAGTTGGCTATCCAATGGGAGATCAGCACGGGGGTGCCACCTACATCATGTTTCAGACCCACTACGATAATACCAGACTGGAACGTGACGTCACCGTGGAGTGGGCCATGAACATCTACTACACTGAAAAGCTCAGGTCAGTTAAGGCCTCGGGTCAAGGCTTAGATCAATGTGAATGTGGTAGAATTATTGTGAATATGTGGTAGGATTGGGAATATGTGGTGCAATTATTGGGAATGTGTGGTAGGATTGTGAATGTGGTAGGATTATTAGGAATATGTGGTAGGATTATTGGGAATATGTACGATAATTGGGAATGTGGTAGGATTGTGAATGTGGTAGGATTGTGAATATGTAGTAGGATTACTGTGAATATATGGTAGGATTATTGGGAATATGTGGTACGATTATTGGGAATGTGTGGTAGGATTTATTTATTTATTAGGAATATGTGGATTATTAGGAATGTGTGGTAGGGTTATTTTGAATGTATGATTATTGGGAATACGTTAGGATTGTTAGGAATGATAGTTGAATGTTGATAGGTTTATTGGGAATGTTAAGCATTCTGATTGATACGAGGTGAGCTTTCATTATATCTTGATAAAACTGGAGGCTGTTCAGTGTTTCATGTTACAATACAATTTTTATTTCTTGTATATTATATACAAAATATGCCTCTTAAGAGTAATTGTGACAATTTCTCGCCATCTTACTGGGCAGGGAGATCGATGCCAGTAACATGGGTCTAGGGCATGCCTTGCTCTTCTCGTTGACAGTGCCACCCAAGACGCCAAACTGGCTCGTGTCTGGGCACTGCTCTGCTGCCTGTACTGCCGCAGGCTTACCTGAAGATGGAATCAATGTTTTCACCGTCTTTCTTCATGGACACTACCTAGGTCAGTACATAGATGGGTATTCATTCTGTGCGAGTAGTAGCAACTCGATCCTCAGTTTGCTTATCGAGAGTTTAATAGCATTATTATGTACCACATACCCATCCTGTGGAGGGTAGTCAAAAGATTACAGAGGTATATCTGACAGAGATGTAATCACAGCATCATGTCCTTTGTTGACAATATCAGAATTTGCATGACTGTGTCATCCATTGAGAACTGCAAATCTCCAAGTGGACGTTAACCAAGTCTTCAAATGGGTCTCAGAAAACAATATAAAGTTCAACAGACAAATTTCAACTACTCTGCTGTGGAAAACTCTAGGAAATAAAAACTGGATCAGACTATAAAAGAAATTCCAACCACAGAATAGAGCAAAAAACTAATATGAAGGACCTATGAGTGATGTCAGAGAATCTCCCTTTCAAAGATCTCAACAAAGTCTCTACCACATTTGCTATTAAGATGATAGGATGGATAATAAGAACCTTCAAAACTAGGGATGCAAAGCCAATGATAATTATCTTTAAATTGCTTGTTCTTTCTAGGATAGAGTATTGTACACTAAAGACCCCTTTCAAGGCAGGCGAGATGCAGACCTAGTGAATATACAGAGAACTTTCACTGCACATATAAACACAATAAAGCACCAAAATTACTGGGACAGTTGAAGGCCCTTGATCTGTACTCCTTGGAATGCAGGTGAGAAAGATACATGATAATACACACTTGGAAAATTCTAGAGGGATCAGTACCAAATTTGCACACAAAAATGACTCCCTATGAAAGCAAAAAGCTCGGCATTCAATACAACATATCCACAGTGAAAAGCAGGGGGCACCATAATACGTTAAGAGACACAGTAAGTGTCAGGGGCCCATGAGTGTTAAACTGCCTCCCAGCATACATAAGGGATTACCAATAGACCCCTGGCTGTCTTCAAGAGGGAGCTGGACAGGCACCTAATGTCAATGCCTAACCAGCCAGGCTGTGGTTCATATGTTGGTTGTTTGTGTGTGGCCAGCAGTAACAGCCTGGTTGATTAGGCCCTGATCCACCTTGAGGCCAGGCTGTGGGGCACTGACCCCTGAAACACCCTCCAGGTATACTCCAGGCACATAATAGGTCCAGGGACTCAGCTCTAAGTTTCAACAGTATGCAAGTTCCAGTAGTAATTAACTATTTACAAATTAATGATCTGGTAACAGTTGTGAAGAGTTTACCTGGAGAGGGCTTTGGGGGGTCAATGCCCCTGTGGCTCGGTCTGAGACCAGGCCTCATGGTGGATCAGGGTCTGATCAACCAGGCTGCTGGTGCTGGCCACACGCAAGCTGACATATGAACCACAGCCCGGTTGGTCAGGTACTGACTTTAGGTGCCTGTCCAGCGCCTTCTTAAAGACAGCCAGGGGTCTATTGGTAATCCCCCTTAAGTATGCTGGGAGGCAGTTTAACAAACTTAAGCCCCTGGCACATTGTGTTCTCTTACTGTACTCATGGCTGCCTTGCTTTTCACTGGGGGATATTGCATCACCTGCCAAGCCTTTTACATTAGTAGGGAGTGATTTTTGTGTGCAAATTTGGTACTGATCCCTCTAGAATTTTCCAAGTGTATAACATTGTGTATCTCTCTCGCCTGTGTCCAGGAAATACAAGTCGAGGAACTTCAACCATTCCCAGTAATTTAGGTGTTTTATCGTACTTATGTGTGCCGTGAAGGTTCTCTGTGCATTCCGTAGGTCAGCAATATTCCCTGCCTTGAGGTGCTGTTAGTGTACACCAATATTCCAGCCTAGAAAGAATAAGCGATTTGAAGAGAATCACAATGGGCTTGGCATCCATAGTTTTGAAGGTTCTCATTACCTATCTTTTTTCTAGCAGATGTGATATACATTGTCATTATCTTTGAAAGTGAGATCCTCTGACATTACCACTCCCAGGTCCTTCACATTAGTTTTTCACTCAATTGTTTGGTTGGAATTTGTTTTATACTTCAATATACGTAGTTTTAATTTCCTCAAGTTTTCCACATCAGAGAAATTGAAATTTCTCTTCATTGAACTTCGTATTGTTTTCTGCAGCCGTTTAAAGATTTGGTTGATGTCCGCTTGGAGTCTTGCTATGTCTTCAATGGAATAAACAACATTGCTGATGAATAATTTTGACAACTGAAAATAATAAGATCATCTGTAACAGTCCTGACCACTTTCAGCTAGGGCCATCAGACTGCGTCATTTCAGGGATGATGTGGAGCTGCCACCACTGGCTGTGGACTCCCACTATGCTGCTGACTTCCAGCAGTCTCGCAGACTGACGAAAGAGGTAAAGATCCTGCCAGGGGACCACTTAACTGTAGGTAAGTACCTCAGGCCTTTTATTTTCATGGGCAAATGCTAAACCTATAGGGGAGGCATTGGGGCTCAATCCAGTGAAGTTTAGTTTCTTGGATCAAGAGATCCTCACTAGCATTTAGGCACTTTCCTTGAGGGGTCAGGCCTTCCAGTTCCCTAGCAAGGGCCCAAGTAACCAGTGGCACAACTGAATAATTCTACATAGCTTTTGCAAACACTGAAGGAAATGGGTAGAGACATTATTAGTCATGTTAGTTTATTATTAAAGTTTACGTACTCATTCTTTTAAGTTTAGCAAGTTTGACAGGTGAGTAGATCTGGGGCTTGGGTGTTGTCAGTCAAGGGCAAGAGGGGGCATTTGACCTCTCTTGTTTCACAACAAAACACTATTATTACATTCATGGGGAGGGGAAGGGAACCCAAAACCAGTAGGGGTAATGTGGCATCTGGGAAAATGGGAGGCAATCTGGTTTGATCTAAGGAAAGGAAGGGAAACTAAATTCCTGGTTTCAAGAGCCCCTTACTGTCATCATGAACCTTCTCTTAGAGAACCACCAAAACACAACTGAACACATGGCTCACCAATTATTTTCTCTTTTGTCAACCATAATAGACTAACTTTTTTCTGACTTTTTTTTTTTTTATTTTAAGGTAAACCGCTCTGTCCAGCAATAGTATACTTTGCCCCTAGAAAATTTTTCTGATGCCCATGGTTCAAGGAACATGCATCTTTCTGTACTTCATTATATATTATGAAGCACTAAATCATGTGGATTATTATTATATTCATGGAAAAGTTAAACTGGCTGTCTTCAAGCAGGCACTGGACAAGCAACTAAAGTCAGTATCCGACCAGCTGGGCTGTGGTTTTTACATTGGATTGCATGCGGCCAGCAGTAACAGCCTGGTTGATCAGGCCCAGTCACAGACCGGGCCGTGGGGTTGTTGACCCCCGGAACTCTCTCCAGGTATGGGTCAAACAACAGCTGGAGAATGAGAGATCAGACTTGATCCAAGGAAAGGAAGGGTAGATCCAGTTCCTTGCATCAGGAGCCCCTCATTAGCATCAAAGTGCCCTCCCTCCTGTGTTCCTTGAAGGGCAAACTGTGTGAATCATTCAGTGCAAGGCATAATGGAGGCTTGATTTTCTGTATGTTGTGTGCAAGACATGTGACCTAACTGGACTTCACTTTCTTATAGAATGTGACTATGACAGCAGTGGGCAAGACAGTGGGACCTTCACAGGGTGGAAAGCCAGAGACGAGATGTGTCAAGCCTTCATCTATTACTACCCTCGTGTCAACATGTCTCTATGTCGCTCCTCCCCCCACCCAGGCCTCCTCCAGGACACCTTTGGCATTGGCAACTTCTCAAAGTAGGTGCCTTTAGGCATAACCAAATTAGGGGCTGATTATTTTTTGAAGGGCTTACACTACACTAGAATTCCAGATAATAATACAAATATAAATTCACAGTTTTTAAGGTCATTTAGCACTTCAAATATATTTTTATTTTGAGATTTTGTACTTCAAAAAGACCCTGTCTGTAGTGATCTTGTAGTCTGATAATACATTATTGATGTTTTTTAACAAAATTATGCATACTCACAATGTGTGGTACCCTGTTTTACTAGTTACATGTTAGGAACAGCTATAGTGTGTGGCTACCATATTCTGTATGAATTATGGTACATAGTAGTAGCAAAATAGCTAGTTGTTTCTGACATATTACATCACACAGGATGGGTTTCTTATGAGAGGTACTGAAATCTGCCAGCCTGAACTGGAAAACTTCAGTAGGGCACAGTATCCTAGGTGCTTAAGCAGCACAAATGAATTATTACTTGATGACTACATGTGCTCCAGTTTACTACTAAAATCTATTGACAGGGACCTGAAACTGGACACTTTCGAGTTTAACCCTGAGGTTGGTGTTGGGCACAAGTACCAGGAGGTGATGAATGCACTGCCATGGGAGACACTGAATAAGAAGAATCTCAATAAGAAAGTGCTGGAGGGTGACCAAGTCATTAAGTGTCAGTATAACTATGGTGTTAATATGAAGGTTAGTTACACACAGAATTTGTACATATGCAGACGTACGAAAATTAAAAAAACAGTTATGACAGTTCTAAACAAAATGTTAAGTTATGGAAATTTAAAAAAACTAGTCATGAAAATTCTTAAAAAATAAAAGAAACAGAGCAGAATTGCTGAAATTTATAGTATATTTATTATTAATGAAAAAGAGATGGATAAAAAACAAGCATCAAACTAGAGGGTAAAATAGTGTACAGTGTGGATTAGTACAAATGGAGTGTATTTATTGATGTTTTATTCTTGATTCTGGGGTGTGGCTGTATAACCCTTGCAGTTTAGTGCTTTGTTTGATTATAATAATGATTCAGGGGGTGGGAGCTACCCTTTCCTTGGGTTAAGCCTGATTAACTCCCATTTCTTAGGTGCTATATGACCCTTACTAGTTTAGCCCTTTGCCATGCAAATAGTAATTATGTCATGGAGCAGAGAGAGAGGGAGAGTGCAAGCAAGTGTGCTCACCTAGTAATTATGTCATGGAGCAGAGAGAGAGGGAGAGTGCAAGCAAGTGTGCTTACCTATGTAGTTGCAGGGGTCAAGTCACAGCTCTGTACTCACCTATTTGTGGTTGCAGGGGTCGAGTCATAGCTCCTGGCCCCGCCTCTTCACTGATCGCTACTGGGTCCTCTCCCTCTCTGCTTCCTGAGCTTTAACATACCTCTTTAAAATTATGTATGGTTCCTGCCTCCACTACTTCACTTGCTAGGCTATTCCACTTCCTGACGACTCTGACTGAAGAAATACTTCTTAACGTCCCTGTGACTCGTTTGAGTCTCCAGCTTCCAGTTGTGACCCCTTGTTTCTGTGTCCCCTCTCTGGAACATAGTATCTCTGTCCACCTTGTCTATTCCCCGCAGTATCTTGTATGTCGTTATCATGTCTCCCCTGACTCTTCTGTCCTCCAGCGTCATCAGTCTGATTTCCCTCAACCTTTCCTCGTACGACATTCCCCTAAGCTCTGGGACTAGCCTTGTTGCAAACCTTTGTACTTTAACTTCTTGACGTGCTTGACCAGGTGTGGGACTGGTGCTGCATACTCCAGTATGGGCCTAACATACAGTGTACAGTGTCTTGAACGATTCCTTATTAAGGTATCGGAATGCTATTCTCAGGTTTGCCAGGCGCCCGTATGCTGCAGCAGTTATTTGGTTGATGTGTGCCTCCGGTGACGTGCTCGGTGTTATGGTCACCCCAAGGTCTTTCTCCCTGAGTGAGGTCTGTAGTCTTTGTCCACCTAGCCTATACTCTGTCTGCAGTCTTCTTTGCCCCTCCCCAATCTTCATGACTTTGCATTTGGCAGGGTTGAATTCGAGAAGCCAGTTTCTGGACCACATGTCCAGGTCTCTTTGCAGTCCTGCCTCATCCTCATCCGATTTAATTCTTCTCATCAATTTCACATCATCTGCGAATAGGGACACTTCGGAGTCTATTCCTTCCATCATGTCGTTCGCATATATCAAAAATAGCACTGGTCCTAGAACTGACCCCTGTGGGACCCCGCTCGTCACAGGCGCCCACTGTGATACCTCTTCACGTACCGTGCCTCCCTGTCAGGTATTCCCTGATCCATTGCAGTGCCCTCCCTGTTATATGTGCCTGATCCTCCAGCTTCTGCACTAATCTCATGTGGGGGACTGTGTCAAAGGCCTTCCTGCACTCCAGAAGGTTTGTGACACAGGATTTGCCTTCCATGAACCCATGCTGGTTTTCATTTATAATCTTGTTCTGTTCCAGGTGTTCCACCACTCTCCTCCTGTGTGTGTGTGTGTGTGTGTGTGTGTGTGTGTGTGTGTGTGTGTGTGTGTGTGTGTGTGTGTGTGTGTGTGTGTGTGTGTGTGTGTGTGTGTTTGATGGGATCTACAATTGGCTTCTGGAATATTTGCATTTATGAAAGTTGAGCTTCAGTTAAAGATGTAAGATTTAAAACAGTTTTTAAGGATGTTAAAATAACTATATTTTACCAAACTCTTATAGATAGAAAAAGACAAAAATGTAGTAGACTTTATGTACAATGCCCCTAGAAGAATTAATGTATTCTCTTAAACCAGAATTGATATGTAGGGTACACATTCTCTAGCAGAACCAATGTTTACCATCAATATTCCTGTATTATTATTACACATATACCTTGTGTGTGTTCCAGGGGTCTACGCCTCTGTGGCTTGGTCCATGACCAGGCCTCACAGTGGATTAGGAATTTATGTATATGCCACTAGTAGAAGTGATTATTTTTATTATTATTATTATAATAATCAAAAAGAAGCACTAAGCCAGTAGAAGTGATGTATATCCAAAAGTTGAATTTATATATATTTCCCTAGTAGAACTGAAGTTTACTTGGAGTAAGAGTTCATGTATTGCATACTCCACAGAATTAATGAATGTTCTCTTATTAATGATAACTCTCTCTGCTCTCAGCTGGACACGAACATCACCAAGTATCCACAGGCAAAGCCTTTTGTGGCTCCTGCAGACCAAGCATGTGCTTCTCGCACCTTGTACAGCGTCATGTCTTCCCATGGCACTGTCTCTTATATGTCTACCATTATGCTGCTCGTCCTGCTGTTGCCGCTACTATCAGTGAAGCTTCTCAACTTGCATACGTAATTAACAGGCCATTTGAATAACACTAGCACAAACACACTGTTGCAAATAAGAAATTTTATAAAGAACTTCAGAATGTAGTCTGTTACTATTTTCTTCTTATGCAACAAGATTTTGGATCAGAGTTTGTTAAAGGTATTTTAGAGTCTAGGGGAAATAATTTCAACTGGGAAACTCCATAGAATAATATTAAAATTTATTAAAGTATTTAAATACAATACTTTATCTTTTCTCTGTACCTAATATTATATCTTAATACTTTGTACAATAAATTTACAATATACATATTTAGTTCAAAATCATGGAAGTATCACATTAATAAGGAAGATAAATTTTTCTTCCTGTAATTAAGTCTTCATTAACATTTACGTCTTTGTCTTAACAAGACTGTGTAAACTCAAACTACAAAATGACAAGATTCAACAAGACCTTTGAATCCGGCCGTAAAGGAAGTAAAAAGCAAGAGTTTGTCTGAGAAGACATATCTCTATGGATTACTGAACTGACCAAGCATATAAATATCAAAACAATCTTCAGAGCAATGAGGAACAAACTGAGTCAGCTCTAGAGTCTAATTCTCAAACCCATTCAAACTGTACACCCTAAAAGAGAACCAATATACGATCAGTTGTCAAGGCTAGAACAGGGAGCGGACTGACTACCTCCCAGTCTGTTGACCCATCGTCAGGTTGGATCACCTGACCCAAACGTCAGTCAGCCGGACATAAACAATTGAACAATTCACCGGATGGTTCCGAGACTTATGCTCTATATACATAAGAAATCCTACCTAACAATAATAATAAAATAGTGATAATACCATGGTATTTTTTTATATATTAACAGATAATAATATAACGCCGAAAGTCTCTATTTTAGCTATAAACGGGGACTTTCGCGCTATAATATTAAGTGATGATCATACTCGTACAATAGTTAAATAACGCAGGATGACCAATTTCCAAGATATAACACCCCCCACCCCCCGTATGACAATAGGTCGCACTAGGGAGTTTGCAAGCGTCCTCTTGGTAAATAAGGCATGTAGGACGACGGAAGAATGAAGATGAAAGAACTCCATCAGCATGGTTATTTGCCAGAGGATGAGCTTCTGGAACAATGGCCGGAAGAACTCTCTGGAGTGGCATCCATCGCAATTCGAGAATAGGAGTCTCAGACATATGACTGTCAGGGTCATCCATGTGGACTTAATACTTCGTCCCATCAATGAAACGGTTTTCATAATCATACTGTCAATATAAAAGAAAATCATTAACAAAAAATATATATATAAATTAGGCCCTAAGAGTACTCATCTCTTAACTTGACATTTTAAGGTATATATTTTTTTTTTTCAGGGGCAAGAAAGGGCATCGGCAATTATGTTAAGAGTTCCACTTAAGTGTTGAATACTAATCAGATAAAGTTGGATCCTCAGAGCCCACTTGAGGATCCGAGTGTTCTTTGATTTCATAGAATTAATATAAATTAAAGGGTTGTGATCAGAAAATACCATAATTTTATGGGGGGAGGTTCCCAGATAAACGTCAAAATGTTCCAAAGATATTACTAGGGCAAGAGCTTCTTTCTCTACAGTGGCGTAATTCTTTTGGCGACGTTTCAACTTTGAAGAAAAATAAGATATAGGATGCAAAATATCAGTAGAGGGGGATTTCTGAGGTAACACCGCCCCCACAGCATAACCGCTGGCATCAATGTGTAAATAGAAGGGTTGATTAAAGTCAGGACTTTTCAATACGGGTGACGAAGAAAGCAACCGCTTTAACCGATTAAAAGCTATCTCACAATCTTTCGACCAGCAAAACTTCATCTTGCTACTGGTCAACTCAGTAAGAGGAGACGCAACCTGAGAAAAATTAGGACAGAAACGTTGATAATAACCAGTCATTCCAAGGAACCTCTGTACAGACTTTCTATCTTGAGGGATAGGAAACTCGGCAATGGCCCTAACTTTTACATCAACAGGACGTACCTTGCCCTGGCCTATACAAAAACTGAGGTATTTAATCTTGGCTTGTCCAAACTGACACTTGGCTAAATTTATGGTAAAGTTGTACTTTTCTAACTTCTTAAATAAGGTTTCCAGGTGAATTATGTTGCTCCCACTCATTGCTATATATAACAAGATCATCTAGATATGCATCCACTCCTTCTAAATCATTGGTCAGCAGGTTCATCAGGCGCTGAAAGGTAGAGGCCGCGTTACACAACCCGAAGGGCATAACGCGGTAATTGAATAATCTGCCTTGTATAGTAAATGCGGATATTTCTTGGGCTCGCTGGGTAAGCGGCACTTGGTAATAGCCCCTTAATAAATCCAGGCAGGTAACATAGGCGGCTCCTGATACTCTGTCCATTAGATCATCAATACGGGGCAGTGGGAAACCATCCGGTACCATGAGAGCATTAACCTTACGATAATCAGTGCACATTCTAGAAGTTCCATCAGGCTTGGGAACTAATATACAGGGTGAGGCCCACGGACTTTTACTTCGCTCTATGAGTCCATGGGACAACAAAAATTCTACTTCTTTGTTTAATGCTTCTTGTTTGAGTGGACTTGCCCTATAAGGTGACTGTTTGCAAGGCTTAGCTCCTTGTACATCTATGTCGTGAATTCCCAATGTGCAACACCTAGGGACGTCATCGAATAAAACCTCATAACGTAATATCAAGTCTTTGATATCTTTTGCTTTTTCCAAATTAAGGTCCATAAGAAAGGTATCAAGAGATTGCAATGTCTCTGAATTTTTTAAACGTACTTCTATCGCTTTAGAGATGCTGGGCAGACGTATATTTTCAGTTTCAGCTAAAGGAAGAACTGTCGTAATTGGTACGAGACTAGGGTGGTAAGCCTTAAGTTGGTTTATGTGATAAGTACGTTTTGCTTTTCTCTTTCCTGAGTTCGTAGTACATAATTTACCTCATTGAGCCGCTCAATCACTTCCAAAGGACCTTCGTATCTAGGTTGCAGAGTGTGTCCAGGTAAAAATTTCTGTGCCATCACACTGTCACCTGGTTTAAAGAAGCGAGAGCGTGTGTGTTTGTCATAACAATGCTTCATCTTGGATTGGGCCTTAGCTAAGTTTTTTGAGGCTAATTCCCTCAGTTGTGACAAACGCTTTTGCATTAGAGTTGAAGTTGTTTTAAACGAGGGTTCTGATTTTCCCGTCCATGAATCTTTTAGTAAGGCGAGGGGGCCGCGTACTTGGTGTCCGTAAATTAATTCAAATGGACTAAACCCAGTGCTTTCTTGCTCACTTTCCCTTAAGGCGAACAAGAGAAATGGTATTCCCTCGTCCCAATCTCGGGAAAACTGCTCGTAATATGCTCTCAACATTGATTTTAATGTTTGATGAAATCCTTCGAGGGCTCCTTGTGACTGAGGGTGATATGCAACAGAAAATACGGACTTAATTCCGAGGCGAGATAAGGCATCACGAAACATCTTAGAGGTAAAATTTGAACCTTGATCGGATTGAATTATTCGGGGAATCCCCACCTGAGAGAAAAAATTTTGCAAACCGCGAACAATGATGCGAGAATTAATTTTTCTCAAAGGGATAGCCTCCGGATATCGAGTAACGACATCCATAATTGTAAACAGATATTGATTCCCTTGTTTAGTCCTGGGTAACGGACCAACACAATCTATTATCAGGCGTGAGAAGGGCTCACCACTGACGGGAATCGGAATGAGGGGAACTGGTGGAGGTGTGTGCGAAGGTTTGCCGGTCACTTGGCAGACTTGACAACTTTTTAGATAGTTTTCCACAGTCTCCTTCATTCTGGGCCAATGAAAATGCTTGGCTATTTTGCCCAGTGCTTTCCTTACTCCCAAATGTCCTCCCATGGGACTATGGTGGGCAAAACTAATAGCTAATTCTCTAAAGGTGTTAGGTAGCACTACTAGATGTTTGCTGGTAGACAGATGATCGTCGGAAGACAAAAGAGACTTTTCCTTTCTCATTAATATACCATTAGCAAGATAGTAACAATTGTCTAGGTCTTGGGCGTCATCTTCTGTAATAGCTATCTCTTGTAATTTCTCTAGGGATAGATCAAGGAACTGATCCCTTATTAAATCTTCTTTCGATAGCATTTTAATATCAGAATCTTGAAAAGGGCCGATCATAGAATATTTCAGATTTGAAGATCCGGGTTGTAAGGATCGGCTGAACAATAAACCGAGACCTAAATCCTCGCCTTCACTTAGGACTTCAGTTGACAAAGGATTTTGAGGCGCTCTAGACATTGCTCTAGTTATAACATTGAGAGGAAATAAGATAGGAGCCTCTTTTCGAGCTTCTATGGCATAGTTAATGTCAGTAGAATAATCAATAACTAGAGGCTCTCGGCTTATACCCAGAGAGTCTAGATCATTTCCTATGAGTAAGTCAACGCCCTGAATAGGAAAAGTTTCACTGGATATACCTACCGACACAAAGCCAGTATAGGTTGGTGTTTGGATGTATATCCTGTGAAGAGGCACTCTTATAATGGCGCCTCCATAGGCTTCTAATAACACATCTAGCTTGGTGTGAGTCATATCACTTACGGGAAGTATGCCCTGCTTCAATAAGGTCAAATAACTTCCAGTATCACGTAAGGAATTAACTTCAACTAATTGAGCCTCGTCTATCCCAACTTTCACTTTAGCAAAGTAGGGACTCATAGCCGAGCGAATATCTTGTTCTGAAATAGCTCTAGTATTGAGTCATCTAGAATGACTACTGATTCACTCTTGCAAACCTTGTTCGGTACTAGGGTTCAGTTTCTTTTGAGTTGTCGATGAAGATATTACCCGAGTAGGGAAACGAAGTCGCTCGTTCCTGGTATCCCTCTCTAGCCAATAAGTGTTTCCTTACATGCCCTTTTTTATTACAATAAGTGCAGTTCAATTCACTGTTATGCCTTAGTGGTTTTGAACTTTTCCTAGAGTTAGATCTAAATTTATCATTAATGGGTGTGGAGGCAAAATAGGAGGTCGGGCAAGGATTCTGTATGCGACGTATCTCCGTAAGATTAGATCGTCCTTTCTTAGGGGCATATTTTTCATTATCAATTATTATTAATTTTTTCTGTCAATTGGGGGGATATGGCCCTTGTAGCCCCCTTTCCTCTGGCTGCACATCTAAAAATTGAAAATGTTACCAGAAAGGAGTCATATACAGAACTTTTACCATAGATTAGGTTAGTGATTTGGGCTATGAATATTTTACTAATTCATCCTCCTTGATCTCCAATTTACTTAAACAGAAATCATACCGAGTCCAAGAACAATGCACAATGGTATTTATATTACCATTTTCATAACTAAACTAATCATTATGTTTTGCATGATATATGGCCTACCACCATAGATAAGGACATGAGAATTAAAGAATGCAGGGACAATTTTCAGTTTCACCCAACCAACGATTTTCTGATGTGGCTTATGTGTTTCTGGGGAAATATGTAGTAAATTAATTGATGTTCTACATCACTTCTAAGCATTTGCGACGGAAGTGATGTAGAACATCAATCGAGATCTGTTATCGAAATGATAAAGACTTAAAGACAGGACAAAGTGCTTTTAAAACCTACAAACGGAAGTCAGTTTGCATTTTTAGGTTTTTCTTTAGAGTATTTTTACCAAAAATGCGTCTTTACTGGTCAAGTAACCCTATCAGGTACCTCCCTTAACATTTAGAGGCGAAAACAAACATTTATCCATACACATCAATGTCTATCAACAACACTTCAGTTAATTTGTCACAGTACAAGTCTAGATAACATGAAATTACTACAGAAAATTGGAGAGGAATCTCCCATACTCACCCATTAGCGGGAAAACACAGCTGTTCTGATGTAAACAAAGGCGTGTTGAGTGTTGCCATCTATGGTTAGGTTTATTTATTTTTATTTTATTTTATTTCATTATTTATTTTTGTTTTGATTAATTTTTAAAAATCAATTTTACTCTCCAAACACTTGAACTTGCATCATGTGTGCAGTCTTGGATGAGCCCCTGAACCCCTTGGACCGCGGGGCCCCCAAATGCGCAGGGCCCTAGGCAAATGCCTAGTTTGCCTATGCGGTAATCCGGCCCTGACAGTACCGGTTTTCATATAATGAGGTTTATAAATTACATTTACCACATTTTACGATGAACAAGACTATTTCCTTCTGTTCTTCTTACATCGTTGCTTATGGGAATTGTACCCGGGCCCTGTGTGTGTGAAGCAAGAGCTTGCCAGCCAGGCCATGGGGGCCACCCTCATGTAACCTTTGGCCTCCAAAATGCTGAGTAAATTTTATGAGACATTTTGGGAAAAAATAGTCTTTGACACCGTAAAATATGATAATCATATTGTTGGAATACATTACATTAAAACACATTACAGTGGACCCCTGAGTTTCACGATTAATCCATTCCAGAGACTCTGCTGAAGGTCAAAATTCACGAATTTCAAAACTATTTTCCCCATAAGAAATAATGTAAATCCAATTAATCTGTTTCAGACACCCAAAAGTATTAAAAATTATTTTTTTATTGATTAAATATAGATTTACATACAGAAAAGAATGAGAAATCAAGTATAAAATAATAACATCATCACACTTACCTTTATTGAAGAACTCTTGTTGTGTATGGAAGACAGGAGGAGGGAAGAGGATGGAGAAGTTACAATATTGTTGGGAAAGGGAATCCCCTTCCATGAAGACTTTAGGTACCAAGTCCTTATCTGGGGTTACTTCCCTTCTTTGTTTTTTAATGCCACTAGGACCAGCAAGAGTCACTGATCCCCAGTCGCTCAAAAACTGTTAAAGAGCTCTGTTTCTGGTGTCTTTAAAATTTGCCTAAAATGGGACAAGACAGTCATTGTACATGCTGCAGACGCAGCTTGCAACAGCTTTGTTAGGGTGATGTTCCTCCACAGATGTTTGCACCCTACTCCACATTGCACAAATCTCCTTAATCTCTGAAGATGGCACCTTCTTCCATCTCTCTTCCTCCTCCTGTGAAGCAATTTCCTCGGCTGTGGTCTGTTGCTGCTGCAGCTCTTCAGTGGTTAGCTCTTTACTGTGGTCCTCCACCAACTCTTCCACATCCTGGCCACTCACATCCAACCCCATGGACTTCCCCAGAGACACAATACATTCCACAACAGGCATAGGGTTGTCATGGTCAGCCTCAAACCCTTCAAAATCTTTGTCGAGGACACATTCTGGCCACAATTTTCTCCAAGCAGAGTTCAAAATCCTGGAAGTCACACCCTGCCAAGCCTTATCTGTAAGCCTTATGCAATTGAGGATAATGAAGTGATCTTTCCAGAACTCTCTTAAGGTCAATTCAGTGTCTGAGGTCAAATCAAAGCACCTTTAAAACATTGCTTTGGTGTAGAGTTTTTTTAAGTTTGAAATGATCTGCTGGTCCATGGGCTGGATGAGAGGAGTGGTATTAGGGGGAAAGAACTTCACTGTGATGAAACTGAACTCCACCATTTGGTCATCCAAGTCTGGAGGATGAGCAGGAGCATTGTCCATTACCAGGAGGCACTTTAGTGGCAATTTATTTTCCAGGAGGTATTTCTTCACACTCGGGCCCAACACTCATATTGAACCAATCAAGGAAAATTTCCCTTGTAACCCATGCCTTACTGTTAGCCTTCCACATCACACACAATTTACTCTTGGTGACACTTTTTCTTGAACACACTGGGATTTTCAGAGTGATACACCAGTAAAGACTTCACTTTGAAATCCCCACTAGCATTGCCACAGAACAGAGTGTTAGCCTGTCTTTCATAGGCTTGTGTCCTGGCAGTACCTTTTCCTCCTGCATGATGTAGGTCCTCTTTGACATTTTCTTCCAAAAGAGGCCTGTTTTGCCACAACTGAACACTTGTTGGGGGAGGAATCCTTCATCCTCTACGTACACCTTGAATTCATACATGAATTTTTCAGCCACACATTTGTCAGAACTTGCAGCCTTGCCATACCTTACCACACTGTGTATGCCACTACACTTCTTAAATCTCTCAAACCCACTACGCTTCTTAAATCTCTCAAACCAGCCTTTGCTGGCCTTAAATTCACTAACATTAGCACTCGTTCCAGGCATTTTCTTTACAAGATCAGCATGCAACTGCCTTGCCTTTTCACAAATTATTGACTGCATAACATTATCTCCTGCTAACTGTTTTTGGTTGATCCACACCAACAACAAATTCTCAACACCTTCGTGTATTTGCGATCTCTTTATGGTGAGCAAATCTACCCCTTTTGCAACAACAGCTTCCTTGATTTCCTTTTTCTTTGCCACAAGGGAAGTGATCATTGAATGGGGCTTCCCATACATCCTGCTGAGCTCAGCCACATGCACTCCACTTTCATATTTTGCGATGATTTCTTTCTTTAATTCCATCGTGTTTCTCACCTTCTTTACCAAAGGGCTCGCACTAGAAGCTTTCTTTGAGCCCATGGGGGCTTATTTAGCAGTTGCAAGCACAAAAAAGAATGGATTATAAAATGTATCGTATGAATGCATGGGGTGATGGTCACTCGCCCAGAAACAATGCCACACTGACTCTCTGAATGGTGTGGGAGCCTTTGTGTATGTGCAGCTGTTGGGAGGCCGCTTGGACGTGTTCTGTACCACCAACAAACTGCGAGGCAAATCACGAAACACAAGGCTATATTTTGATGAAAAAAGTTGCTGAAAGTCGAAATTTAGGAAGTGTGGGGCTCACGCAACTCGGGGGTCCACTGCATAATACTACCTTGATCAGTATGGTATTGCATAGTACAGTATTTCTTTTGACACACATTAACCTACTATGCCAGGTATTCCTGTACTACCAAATTGAAAAAATTAACACATGCAATATCAAAACTAAAGTCAATCATGTGACAGCCATTCTAAGCTAAAGTATACAATTAGCAACAATAACTGAAAATTTCATGTACTACATCCCCTCAAGGGAGGTTCCTTGATGCTGGTGAGGGGCTCTTGATCTAGGGAATTGTATCTCTGCTCCAGTTCCCTGCATTGAGCCTGAATACCTTCCATCCCCCCCATGCACTGTATAATCCTATGGGTTTAGCGCTCCCCCATGATAATAATCATATGCAATTGTAATGTGCTAAACTCAAAACAAAAGTTCTTAACATGAGGAAGGAGCTTGGTATTTCTAGTATCAGTGATAGGATTGTTGAGATTAACACTGTACTCGGTATTAGAATGTTGAGAAATGAACCAGACACTGTCACAATGAATCTTACCAAGTGTCTAGAGGTAAATACACACAGATCGAAATGGATTGTGAAAACGTGCAATTGCATTAAGTTTTATAACCTGCATGAACTGTATCACTGTAGGCAACAAGATTATTATTATTATAATAAAAAAGAAGCGCTAAGCCACAAGGGCTATACAGCGCTGTAGGCAAGAAGAGCATTTCACCCCTCCGTGGAAGATGTGTTCATTTAATATCACATACCTGCAAGTGCTCATTGCTAGTAATCCCTTCCTTAAATCACTTGTTAAAGCAACTGCTCAAGAAGAAATTTCTCACCTAGCTGGTAGTAATAAGTTATCACAAGTTATATACACTGATCAGGCACGGATCTAGGAACAAAGTTTGGGGGGGGCCCGACGGCAGAATTTTCGGTTGTTTAAAGAGCATTAGCATTACCGTTTCTCCACTAACGGGATTCTTATTTGTTAATTACTGGCGGACTGACCTAAATGAATGGGCATAACCATCTGCTCTAGGTGCCAGTGTTCCTCTTCATGGTCACCATCACCACTCTTCTGGATCACTTTTGTCTTGAAGAACGAGGTGATCTTCCTCTCACTCCCGGCTTGCTTCATGTTACACTCCTTGTGAGAATGAGAAGGAATTAACTCAACAAAGCTTTACCTATTTTCACTGAAACAATAAAATTGAAACTGGCATCCTTCAGAGTGATGAAAAAAAAAGATAGTCCTTTACTGATAGCTGTCGTTGTAAGTTGTTACCGTTTTGTGGCTGCTGCCGTTAAGTAACTAAGTAACAGTCAAGTCAAACTATATAACGAAAAAAATATGAAAAGGGTAAAAATGGAAATACAGTACCAACGATAATAAATAAGTTAGTACAAACTTTCACTGCCAGTTTGATTCGAATACTCTATCTCACAGAATTTTCTGTTGTTTTCAATAGTGGTCTCAACACTTTTGTAGCTTGAATAGTGAGATAATATCTCACTATTCAAGCTACACATACTGACTCACTGCGAGCCGGGCACGAACCAGGACGAGAGGGTAAGGGTTCATGAACCATTCAGTGACCTTACTGCACCAGGTAAAGGGGCCAGGGCAAGATTAATACATTAGGCTATTGTGTTTATGCCTGTTTTGGGGCCTTGTGGGACAGTGCCAGAGTGGAGTGGGTTGGAGCCTTGGAGCTATGCCTACGGTAGCCTACCGTGAAAGAGTATAATAATAATAATAATAATAATAATTGTTATTTTTATTAGGCTAAGTTTCAACATATTTACCCATATCTCAGAGATATGGGTAAATATGTTGAAACTTAGTCTAATAAAAATAACAATTATTATTATTATTTTTTTTATTATTATACTCTTTCACGGTAGGCTACCGTAGGCATAGCTCCAAGGCTCCAACCCACTCCACTCTGGCACTGTCCCACAAGGCCCCAAAACAGGCATAAACACAATAGCCTAATGTATTAATCTTGCCCTGGCCCCTTTACCTGGTGCAGTAAGGTCAGTAAATGGTTCATGAACCCTTACCCTCTCGTCCTGGTTCGTGCCCGGCTTGCAGTGAGTCAGTATGTGTGTTGGAGCCTTGAAATACCGGGGGACGGTGACTCACCGTCACAGGGTCACGCCGCATCAGCCGTCTGATGTTACCACGTGCTCTCAACATGCAACACTGCTTGACGCGCATCAGCCGTCTGATGTTACCACGTGCTCTCAACATGCAACACTGCTTGACGCTCGCTGAGGCTGACCTCGCTCTCTCAGAGCCTGCCTGCCTCTCTGGGTGTTATGCGAAATTTCTTTCAAGTTAGGACATTTCCACGATTTTTTTTGCCACATCTCATTATTCTCAGCATCAATACAGCTCCAAAATGTTTATTATAAGTATCCAACCTTAAAAAGCATTTTTGTATTGTTATGGAGCTAGAGGTATTAGTGGTCTGTAAACTTGCAAAGTTGCAAAACAAATTTAAATGCATCCCAAAGCAGTGGCGTAACTACGGGGAGCCTGGGGGGTCCGCCCCCCCCCTCACTAGAGCTGTGGCCCCCCCCACTTGAAAAGGAGGATCTGCATAGTTTTGTGTCTAGAAAAGTATAAAAAAAAAAAAAAAAAAAATAATGTATGTACAGTGGTCCCTCAATAATCGTCCATAATCCGTTCCTGGAAGTGGGACTATTATCGAAATGGACGATTTACGAATCAATTTTCCCCATAAGAAATAATGTAAATTCAATTAATCCGTTCCTGACACCCAGAAGTATTAAAACAAAAAATTTTTTTACATGAAATATAGATGTAGTACATAAACAATACAGTGGCACATGATGAATTAAACATTAACAGAATAACACTTACCTTTATTGGCGATTCTTCTTTGTGTATGGAAGACTGGAGAAGGAGACTGATTGGATGAATTACTGTTTGGAAGGGGACTCCCCTTCCATCAACACCTCGGGTACCAATTGCTTTTCTGGGGTTACTTCTCTGTTTCTTAATGCCACTAGGACCACCTTGAGAGTCACGAGTCCTGTCTTGCAAAAAAACTGTCCAGAGAGCTCTGTTTCTGGCGTCTCTTTAAAACTTCCCTAAAATGGACCAAGACTCTGTCACTGTACAAGTTGCCGATATGGCTTGCAACATCCTTCTCTGGGTGATGTTTCTCCATAAATCTTTCCATCCTACCCCACATTTCAAAAATCTCCTTAATTTCTGAAGAAGGCACCTTCCTCCATCTCTCTTCCTCCTCCTCTGCAGCAAGATTCAGAGCTGCGATCTGTTGCTGTTCCTGCTGAAGCTCTTGCAGCTCCTCAGTGGTTAGCTCTTTGTTGTGGTCCTCCACCAACTCTTCCACATCCTCCAAACTCACATCCAACCCCATGGAAGTCCCCAGTGCCACAATGGATTTAACTGACATAAGCTCATCAGGGTCAGCCCCAAACCCTTCAAAATCCCTCTTGTGGACACAATCTGGCCACAATTTTCTCTAAGCAGAGTTCAAAGTCCTGGTAGTCACTCCCTCCCAAGCCTTACCTATAAGGCTTACGCAATGGAGAATACTGAAATGTTCTTTCCAAAAATCTCATAGGGTCAAGTGAGTGTCTGAGGTCACATTCAAGCACCTTTCAGAACTTTACTGTGATGAACCCAAACTCCTTCAGAATTAGGTCATCCAAGTTTGGAGGATGAGCAGGTGCATTGTCCATTACTAGGAGGCACTTGAGATTCAATTTCTTTTCCAGGAGGTAATTCTTCACACTAGGGCCAAACACTTCATTGAACCACTCTACAAAAATTTCCCTCGTGACCCATGCCTTACTATTAGATTTCCAAAACACACACAATTTACTCTTCATAACATTGTTTTTCCTGAACACACTGGGATTTTCAGAATGGTACACTAGTAATGGCTTCACTTTGAAATCCCCACTAGCATTAGCACAGAACATTAGCATCAGCCTGTCTTTCATAGGCTTGTGTCCTGGCATTGCTTTTTCCTCTTGTGTAATGAAGGTCCTCTTTGGCATTTTCTTCCAAAAGAGGCCTGTTTCATCACAATTGAACACTTGTTCAGGTTTCAGTCCTTCAGCCTCTATGTACTCCTGGAATTCATGCACATATTTTTCAGCCACCTTGTGGTCCGAACTGGCAGCTTCACCATGCCTTAACACACTATGTATGCCAGTACGCTTCTTAAATCTCTCAAACCAGCCTTTGCTGGCCTTAAATTTACTCACATCATCACTAGTTGCAGGCAATTTCTTTACCAAATCTTCATGCAACTGCCTAGCCTTTTCACAAATAAGTGACGTCATAAGACTGTCTCCTGCTAATTGTTTCTCATTTATCCACACCAATAATAACTTCTCAACATCTTCGAGTACTGGTGATCTCATTTTTGTCAGCATATTTACCCCCTTTGCAACAACAGCATCCTTGATTTCCTTTTTCTTGGCTATGATGGAAGATATGGTTGTGTATGGGATTTGTTATACATCCTGGCCAGTTCGCCCACACGTTCGCCACTATCATATTGTTCAATTATGTTTTTCTTAAATTCAATCGTATTTCTCACCTTCTTTACCAAAGGCTTGGCACTAGGAGCTTTCTTTGGAGCCATGGTAGCTTATTTAGCACTTAAATAACTTGCAAGCACTAAAATAAATGAAATATTATGAAATATTTCGCTGGAGCACGTGAGGGGACCGTCGCTCACTGGTAAACAATGACACACTGGCTGGGAAGGAAAGGCCAAGGCGGCTCGAGGCGGCTCAGACCGTGAGTACGCGTCCGGGATGAAGGACTATTAGCGAGTTACCGGACCATTTCCGAGCCAATATTTTGACGAAAAAACAGGACTATTTCCAAAATGGACGACTTTCAGGCCAGACGATTATTGAGGGACCACTGTATATGTATATATATATATATATATATATATATATATATATATATATATATATCGGCTTTAAAATCTCAAATAATTCGGGAGGGCATGCCCCCGCCATGTAAAGGATTGGCCCCTCCTTCCCCTCGCCCCAAAACGAAAACCCAGCTACGACACTGGGCCAAAGCCCAAAGAGGGCCAAGGGGGGGGGGCCCGGGCCCCCTGGGCCCCCCCCCTTATATCCGCGCCTGACACTGATGGATCTAAACAGGAGTCTTCTGGCAGGGCTGCATCTACTCTTGTTGCCACCTCCCTAGTTAAGAACGATAATAAATTTGTTGAGTTAGGCATAAGAATTAACAACTGGGTGTCTACACTGCAAACTGAATTGTTTGCAATCCTAATGGTGCTAAAGCTAACCTATGACACTGAGCTTGACTATATCATCATTACTGATTCTATGTCATCACTGAAGGCTCTTGACTCATATAATGACTCCAACAACATGCTCATTGGAGAAGCCAGGTATAGATACTCAAAAATTAGGGACAAAGGAATTAATGTACAATTGCTATGGATCCCATCACACATTGGATTACTCCTTCATGATAAAGTTGATATGTTAGCCAAGAAGAGTACCCAGAAGGAGAATGTAGAATATAACTTTGGTATAACTGTGTCTAGCATTAGGAATAATACTGTATTAGGAGAGAAGTAAATAATGAAAATGATTGTTATAGGAATGCAGTTAGAAGCCTGAGTAGATCAATAACCCACTATGATAACATGAACGTAGATAAGTATGTTTACGGAGCAACTTGCAATGTGAACAGACTGACTGATGTTGTAGTGGCCAGGCTTAGGCTTGGTTACAAGTACTTCTGGCAGTTTGGGAGACACACAGATGATGATCAAACTAAATGTAAATTATGTGATCAGGCATATGGTCACTGTCTTGAGCACTATGTGCTTAATTGTCCACTTATTGAGGAATACAGAGACAGACAGTATAATAACCTATGTGACATGTCAAGATATCTTATTAATGAAAATAAGATACCAGATATACTAAGCAAATTTCCTAAATTTGCTTGTAACAAATAAGTGAACTATAGACACGTAGATATAAATCCATATGTATTCCTGCTAACCCTTTGGGGCCTAGTTCCTAGGGCTTTTGTGTATCCATATGCTCTTGCGCTACCGTCCACAGGATGGATATGGGGTGCACAATAAACTAGCCACTTCGGTAGCAAAATCTAATCTGCTAGTTTGTAGTGATATGTTGAAAAGATTAGCCAAAGGTATGCCAAGTTCCTCTTTACATTCCTTTAACACCCTTGCAAACAGTTCATCAGGGCCTGGGGATTTGTTAGGTTTTAGTTTCTCTATTTGTCCGAGAACCATATCACTAGTTACCGCACTTGTGCATAGTTTAGTATCGTCCTGTTCTACACAATCTATTATTTCTGGAATTTTGCTAGTATTTTCCTGGGTAAAAACTGAGAGGAAGAAAGTATTGAAAATTTCACACATATCCTTATCACTGTCAGTGATCTGACCTGAGTTACTCTTAAGTGGGCCTATCGTATCTCTAATCTTACTTCTGTTTACCTGACTCCTGCACTTGAAAGCTAAAAAAAAAAAAAAAAAATATTTTTACTCATACAACATGAACCTGTCTTATGATACTATGTAATAAATAATAAAATCATATCTCCAGAACCTATCCAGAAATTGGGAATGGGGTTTAACATTTTGGCCCATACTGTACCACTAACTAACCGCAAGTTGTTGCTTGATAATGGTTTTGAATGGACTGAAACGTCTAGTTTCCATTTCCAGTTTGTGGTCTTGTTCTCATTACATTATTGTGCATTTTATTTATATCTTACTTGATGGAACAAAGGTGAGGCCAAGTAGTGTGATACCCGAGATGAAAAAACAGATCATGTTGGATATCCATCGTCCAAGATGGTTGACCATAGGGATGGTGATGGTGGAACCACGCATCTCCATGATGCCGGAGAGTGCCATGTAAATAAAGGGGTCAGAACTATAACCTTCTCCTCCCAGGGAGAGACCAATGTACACCACCCCAGAAGTGAAGAAGATACAATACACTGAGAGAGTTATTCTTCACATATTATTTGTTCTGGCAAGGAGGAAATTAAAATTATAAAACAATTTCATAACTTTCTAAATGTGAGAAGTGGCTTATCAATAAAAGTTATGTAAACATGAATAAAAATAATCTAATTCTAATCAAACTAAATGCTAAACCTGAAAAGAAATGTGAAGTGGGTCATTGTAATAATTTATGTTTTATTTCTTTATACTGACAGATTTATATAATAATGTTGCAGCAATAAAAATATTCCTAAATAGAGGCCCACTGGTTACTCAGCATTCTGTAAGCTGTGTCAAGCATTATATGCTCAATGATAAGAAGCCTAGTGACAATATAATGGAGGAGCATTACAACAGACCCACTGGTTCATGCTCCTAAAAGGTTCCTTAATGCATATGAGAGACTCTTGATCCAAGGAGTTATATTTGTTCTCTTGGATCGAAACTGATTACCCTTCATGCTCCGGGTGCTATGTGACCCCAACTGGTCTAGCACTTTCCCTTAAATATATGTAAAAATAAAACTGGCCCATAAAAGGCAGGTTCTCAAATACATTCCTTCTCACTTATATTTGTACAACCTGTTTTGTTAAAGCTACTTAAAATGTTGCATTAATGACTAGATAAGAAATAAATAGGATGCTGAAGATATCTAACCAAGAAAGAACCCAAAACAATGGATTTATACTGGCTAAATTCAGATACAGAATGCTCTGCCAAGGAGAGTGACTGAAGCTGGCTCTATGGGTAGTTTCAAAAATAGGCTAGACAAGTACAGTGGACCCCCGACTTACAATATTAATTTGTTCCAGAAGGCTGTTCAGGTGCCATTACCGAACTAATTTGCTCCCATAAGGAATATTGTAAATTAGATTAGTCCATTTCAGACCCCCAAAAATACACTTACAAAAGCACTTACAAAATACACTTACAAAATTGTTTGAGTTGGGAGCTGTTCGTAAGTCGGGGGTCCACTGTATATGAGAACTTAAGATTTCAGAAGGACTTGCCTAGTATGGGCCAGTAGGCCTATTGCAGTGCTCCTTTATTCTTGTTCAAATTTTATAAGAAGTTTCTATTGGTTGTTCTCCAGGTTGAGGGGAGAGGGGAAAGAATCAGTATTGAGCACCTAAGATTAGTTATTTTCTTCTGAAAACTACAACCAAACATTCATTATCATTTCCTTTAGATTTTATTTATATATATAAATATATATATATATATATATATATATATATATATATATATATATATATATATATATATATATATATATATATATATATATATATATATATATATATATATATTTTTATGTAACAATTCAAGTTTTCTCTGACAGAGATATTCCATTACCTTTCTTCTTGTAGCTATCAGTGTGAAATAATTTATATACATTTGGCAGGCATCTATATTCTATAAATTAGCCCTGTTTCAGTTAGTGAAATAATGTTCACATTTCCCATACATGCACTTATCTTAGTTTGTTTATTTTAACCCTTGAAGCTATAAACTAGGTGAAGTAGAGCTTGATCATACAGAATGTGAAAAAGACTTGGGAGTCATGGTAAGCAGAATTCTAAAGCCAAGACAGCAGTGCCTTAGTGTGCGCAACAAGGCCAACAGATTACTTGGATTTATCTCAAGAAGTATAAGTAACAGAAGTCCAGAAGTTATTTTACAGCTCTATACATCACTAGTGAGGCCTCATTTAGATTATGTTGCTCAGTTTTGGTCTCCTTATTACAGGATGGATATAGACTCATTGGAGAACATACAGAGAAGAATGACTAAAATGATTTACTGTGTAAGGAATATCCCGTATGAAGATCAACTTTGAGCCTTGAATCTCCACTCCCTGGAGAGACGTAGAATGAGGGGAGATATCATTGAAGTGTATAAGTGGATGATGGGGCTAAACAAAGGTGATTATTAATAAAGTACTGAGGGTGTCAAACCAGGTAAGAACCAGAAATAATGGATTTAAGTTAGATAAATTTAGATTTAGAAAGGACATAGGTAAGTACTGATTTTCAAACAGAGTTGTGGATGTGTGGAACGGTCTTCCAAGTAGGGTGATCAAGGCTAGGACCTTGGGCAACTTTAAAGATAGATTGGACTAATATATGAGTGGGAGGGGCTGGGTTTGATTGGTGTCATGGGTACGGGAGTAAATTCTTGGGTAGTTTAGGGTAGGGGTGGTTTTGTTAAGGACCTGCCTTGTATGGGCCAGTAGGCCTTCAGCAGTGTTCCTCCATTCTTATGTTCTTATTTTGATCATAATGCTATGACTACTTCTGTAATATATGCTGAATTTGTTTCTTTTGTATCTTTACCCCATTTATATTTATCTGTTTTTATCATTGCCTAATATTTTTGAATGTGTTTTTCTTACAATATATTCCTTATTATTTGGATGGTTTACTTTGTAGATGAATGGTTCAGAGAACCGACAAGTTGATAAATTTGACACATGTGCAACATTTGGGTATTTTTAATGAGGAAATGTTTTGCCACACAGTGACTTCAGTCCGTACAAAGGAGAAAGGAGAAGAACAGGAGGAGTTTGAGGTAATCAGTCCCTCAGCCTTGAGTCAATGTTATCAATCCATCAATTTTGAAAAGAATTGATGGACTGATCACATCAACTGAAGGCCGAAGGACTGATTACCTCATTTACTCTAATTTATCAACATGGTTTATTTTACTATAGTGAAAATTGTTATTTTTAAAATCAATAGGACCCCAATGGAAATAAGTCACTCTCTCTGACTTTTTTGGGTTATCCTAAGTACTTTACACATATGCTGCTATGTATGATAATCTATGTTAGTTAGTTTAATATGTTTATTATGCACCCCATACCCATCCTGTGGGCGGCAGTCAAAAGATTACAGAGGTACATAATGGGTCCAGGGACTGGGTCCCAATGTTTTAATAGCTTAGCAAGTAATCTATGTAACTGTATTTGTGTATAGTACCTGAATAAACTTACTTACCACAATCACATCTTTTTGCATGCATTCATACTTCTAATTTCCCCCAGTTTAAGGCCTTATACATTGCAGCAACAGCCAACTCAACTACACTAACCATCACTGCCACCTCTGCCCTAGAAAGATGGACCCCCATCCCTAGCATACGTGTCAGTTCTTCTGCAAACTTTGTCCCTGTTACAATCAATAAATAATACTAGTGTCCTTACAGCACTTGTCCAGCCAGCAAGTAACAAATTGTGCTGGACAACCATTCATTGTCAACAGTCCACATGTATAACTGGGATCCCTCCTGACATCCTAATTATGGATAAAATAATTTATCCACATTTCAATAACAACAGTGCGACTAGCCGAGGACTCGAACCCATTTTGTTTTGGCCTGCCTCATGGTGAGCGAACATCACATGAGCGAACATCACAGGACCACTCAATCCTACAAGAATCATGCACCCAGCAGAACTAGGTGTTTTACTGTGATCCAAGGACATATGGTGGTGTGGGTGCCTCTGAACCAATTTCATTCTACTCCCCGTTTGGTGTACTAGCCTCTACAAGCAGTATATACAGTGGACCCTCAGTTAACGCCTGCATCAGATAGTGCCAAAATCAGATAACGCCTCGCTTTGGTGTAAGAAAATTGGCTTGGATAACACCTAAAAACTCAGTTAGGAGCTTTTGTTCCGAACGTGTCCGCTCGCACCCTGAGTGGGCCCGGTCAGTCACTCTGTCTACCAGCCAGTGTGCCATTGTTTACAAGCCACTGAGGACGGTTCCACACGTACATGCAATATATTTTGTATTATTCCATTTTTTTAGTGCTTGTAACTGCTAAATAAGCCACAATGGGCCCAAAGAAAGCTTCTAGTGCCAACCCTGTAATAAAAAGGGTGAGGTGTACTATCGAATTGAAAAAGAAGATAATAGAAAAGTACAAGAGTGGAGTGTGTGTCTTGGAGTTGGAAAAGTTATACAACAAACTCCATTCAACCATCACTACTATCTTGCACAACAAAAAGGCAATCAAGGAAGCTGTTGTTGCAAAAGGTGCAAGTGTGATTAGAAAACAGAGATCGCAAATACTCAAAGATGTGGAGAGACTGACTGTTGCTGGTGTGGATAAACAAGAAACAATTATCAGGAGATAGTGTTTCACAGTCAATCATATGTGAAAAAGCTAGGCAGTTGCATGAGGATCTCATTAAGAAAATGCCTCCAAATAGTGCTGTTGTTGATGAATTTAAGGCCAGCAAAGGCTGGTTTGAGAGATTTAAGAATCGTAGTGGCATACAGAGTGTGATAAGGCATGGTGAGGCTGTCAGTTGACAAAAAAGTGACTGAAAAATATGTGCAGGACTTTAAGGAGTACATAGACACTGAAAAATTAAAACCCCAACAAGTGTTCAATTGTGATGAAACAGGCCTGTTTTGGAAGAAAATGCCAAACAGGACCTACATTATTCAGGAGGAAAAGGCACTCCCAGGACACAAGCCTATAAAAGACAGGCTAACTCTAATATTGTGTAGTAATGCTAGTGGGGATTACAAAGTGAAGCCTTTACTCGTGTATTACTCTGAAACTCTTAGTGTGTTCAAGAAAAACAATATCGTCAAGACTAAATTGTGTGTGATGTGGAGAGCAAACAGTAAGGCATGGGTCACTAGAGACATGTTTATTGACTGGTTCTATGACATGTTTGGCCCCACTGTGAAACAGTATTTCCTGGAAAATAAATTGGACCTCAAGTGCCTCCTGGTAACGGACAATGCTCCTACTTATCCTCATGACTTGCAAGAGCAAATTGCGGGGGAGTTGAGCTTCATCAAAGTTAAGTTCTTGCCTCCTAATACCACTCCTCTCCTCCAGCCCATGGAGCAGCAGGTGATTTCAAATTTCAAAAAACTGTACACCAAAGCAGTGTTTCAAAAGTGCTTTGAAGTGACCTCAGACACTGAACTGACCCAAAAAGAGTTCTGGAAAGATCACTTCAGTATCCTTAGTTGCATAAACTTTATAGGTATGGCTTGGGAGGGAGTGACTTGCAGGACTTTAAACTCTGCTTGGAGAAAATTGTGGCCACAATGTGTACAAGAAGAGTTTGCAGCTGACCCTAAGGAGCCTATTGTGGCATTGGGGAAGTCCATGGGGTTGGAGGTTAGTGGCGAGGATGTGTAAGAGTTGGTGGAGGACGACGATGAAGAGCTAACCACTACAGAGCTGCAAGAGCTTTAGGTGCAACAGCAACAGACCAAAGCTCAGGGATTTCCTTCAGAGGTGGAGGAAGAGAGAGAGAGAGGAAGTTGCCTTCGTCAAAGATTAAGGAAATGTGTACAATGTTTCCAAAGGGGCAAGGATTTATGGATGAATATTATCCTGACACAGCTGTTACAAGCCATAATGGCAACTTGTACAATGACACTCTTGTGGCCCATTTTAGGGAAATCTTAAAGGGACACGAGAAACAGAGCTCTCTGGATACATATTTTGCGCGACAGGGGTCCAGTGACTCTCAAGCTGGTCCTAGTGGCATTAATAAACAAAGGAGGCAGGTAACCCCAGAAAAGGACTTGTTACCTGAAGTCTTTATGGAAGGGGATTCCCCTTCCAAACAATAGAACACCTGCATCATCTGCCCTCCTACCGTCTCATCACTCATCAACCATTCCACAATAAACCTGGAGTTTACCTGGAGAGAGTTCCGGGGGTCAACGCCCCCGCGGCCCGGTCTGAGACCAGGCCTCCTGGTGGATCAGAGCCTGATCAACCAGGCTGTTGCTGCTGGCTGCACGCAAACCAACATACGAGCCACAGCCCGGCTGATCCGGAACTGACTTTAGGTGCTTGTCCAGTGCCAGCTTGAAGACTGCCAGGGGTCTGTTGGTAATCCCCCTTATGTGTGCTGGGAGGCAGTTGAACAGTCTCGGGCCCCTGACACTTATTGTATGGTCTCTTAACGTGCTAGTGACACCCCTGCTTTTCATTGGGGGGATGGTGCATCGTCTGCCAAGTCTTTTGCTTTCGTAGTGGGTGATTTTCGTGTGCAAGTTCGGTACTAGTCCCTCTAGGATTTTCCAGGTGTATATAATCATGTATCTCTCCCTCCTGCGTTCCAGGGAATACAGGTTTAGGAACCTCAAGCGCTCCCAATAATTGAGGTGTTTTATCTCCGTTATGCGCGCCGTGAAAGTTCTCTGTACATTTTCTAGGTCGGCAATTTCACCTGCCTTGAAAGGTGCTGTGAGTGTGCAGCAATATTCCAGCCTAGATAGAACAAGTGACCTGAAGAGTGTCATCATGGGCTTGGCCTCCCTAGTTTTGAAGGTTCTCATTATCCATCCTGTCATTTCAGTAATGTTTATTGTGCATGTAACATTGTGTTCTGTGTAGGAAAATGTATATTTCATGTGAAAAAAAAATTTCATACTTTTGGGTGTCTGGAACAGATTAACTGGATTTCCATTATTTCTTATGGAGAAAATTAATTTGGTTAAAAGCTAAATTGGTTAAAGCCTAGCTCTCTGGAACGGATTAAAGGCATTAACTGAGGGTCCACTGTATATTATTGTAACCACACTCATTTGTGGTTACAATAATATATATACATACTGCTGTGGAGGCTAGTACACCAAATGGGGAGTAGATTGAAATTAGCTCAGAGGCACCCACACTACCATATGTCCTCGGATCATAGTAAAACACCTAGCTTTGCTGGGTGTGTGATTCTTGTAGGATTGAGTGGTCCTGTGGGTTAGAGCATCATGTAATCCTCGTTCACCACAAGGTGGGCCAAAACGACATGGGTTTGAGTCCTCGGCTAGTTGCAGTGTTGTTATTGATTAAATACCACTCGTTCGTGGTTGCAACAATATTTATCCACATTTAATTTATGCAGAAAATCACTTTAAAATTATGGCTTATGAAGCAACACATGCATGAGTTAAAAAATAACTTTAAAAAAATTCTTACTTATCAAAATATGTAGAAAAATCAGATTACTTCATACTACCCAGGCATTGTATGACCCCTATGAGCTTAGCACTTCCCAGTGAACACAATAATAAAGATGTATTAATAATTTTACTAGTGAAAATAACTTACTTAAGGAGCACAGAGAACTCGCTAAGAACGAGACGAAGATAAGCGAGGAGTCCTTGGTTGCTGCTGGTGAAGTGGTATGCGTGCTGCTCTCATGGATGCACATCAACCACAGTGACAAGATATTGTATTAGCATACATCTATCTGGATGGCATTAAAATTACTCTATTACCAGATGCAACACACCACCATTACATAAATCACATACAAACCCAACCCTGGTATAATTTATGTCATGTAACATGGCTTTGTCTTTGCTAACCTATCTATATTAAGATTATTATACAGTATCAGGAAAGAATCAATTCCAATGGTGAACCTTGTGGAACTTTCCCTTCCCCTCACTTGTCCATTATGCTCTCTCCTCCTGGTTCATCACTATCTTCTTTATGTTAGGTAAGCCTATTTCTTGATCCAGTTTTATACAGTTCAATTTTGCTTGCTCTTCTAATTTGTGCAGTACTATGTAATATACCTTATAGTCCAGCAATATGCAAGTGTGTCCAGATACCTAAATTGATTGTTGAGATACACATACTATTCATACTCTCATGTCTTAATCTACAAGTCACCCAACACCCTTGAGTTTGAAGTCTTCCATAAGCCCATTAACATGAATGACCTCACCCATTTCTGGTTCCACCACAACATGAAGACTAGAAGAGGCACACAAACTGAATTTTTTTCTCAGAGCATATAGAATATGCAACTGCATCTCAAACTACTCTTTCCTATAAGTTTTGTACAAGACACTGGGAAACAATAAGGTGATATTTTTTTGCACTACCACTGTTCCTGAAAATACTGCTAAACTTTTCCACAAGGTCAACCTCAACATCACCATCACATTTTCCATTAAAGCTCGTGACTGTGGATTCTTCAAGAAAAAAAGGTAAAGTCAGGGTTTACACCATTCCTTGTAGTGGTTACAACAAGGTTTAACACAAGCCGTTTGACTAGCAACAGTTTGAATACTTGAGTAAATCATTGTAATACACAGAGAAGCAGCAGTGCTTAGAATCAGCTCAAATTAGCACTACAAACACAATTACACAGAATACTGATAGCTTTAGACATGCTCAGTCTCACATCAACCTTCTGCAGGGCCAACTGCATGAATTGACCTTATTGGTCACCTCACCATCTCTCTTCATTTGCACTGTTACTCTATATATTTCAAGCCTTTCCAAGCTTTGTTTATAAGATTTGATAAAACATTGTGTCCAAGCATAACATCATCTAATTAAAGTTTCCATACTGCTTATGTATCTTTTACTTAAATGTGTCAGTAATTCATACTTTGTGTATGTATGAAGAAAATATTTTGAAATGCAATTTAATGTAGGTGATAAAACAGAGGCATGCAGGTTCAATCCAAGGAAGGAGAGGATAGATCCAATTCCTTGAAGAGGATATTTTCCAGTAAAAATTGGCATTGACTGGGAATGTATGATGCCAGCGTAACTGTTCAGTGTGTTTATAGACAAGGTTGTAAAATAATGAATGACAGAGTACTTGTATATTGGTGAAGTAGGATGCTTTATGCTTGTGAGTGTAGGCAAGGCACAGAGTGTATGTGGAGGAAGGAAAACTGTTTGGAGGAAGACAGTGGACTAGTTGCAGGAGTGTTACCTCACGAGTTATGCTGCCCATCAGAGTAAGGAGCTGGTCTTGTGGAGGGAGTTGAACCTTGTTCCAGCGGGCAGCCTTCTGCAGTACCTTGAGGGCACGGTCATGGTGGCCATGAACTATCAACCACCTTGGCGACTCATCCAGCAACCTGGTGAAATACAGAAATGACAAGCAAATGTATGGTATATGAAATGAAAACAACATGCTTTGTGAGGCAGTGGTCACAAATGTTAAGCAATACCTAAAATAAATAAATATACATATATATTATACACAGTATACATATATACAAATGTATACATACATATATACATGTATAATGCTTAAAAGTTCACAGTCAAAATTATTTACAAACATTCTCTCTCAGACCAGAGTAGGGCTCAAACCTGAACACTCTGCATCAAAGTACATGGTAATTATATCACAGAGCCTGCTGCCCCAGGTATGGGAAACAATGCCTAACTGTCAGGTCCAGTTGTGTAGCACGAGTACTGTGTACTTGGATGCAGAGTGTGCAGGTTCAAGTCCTGCTCTTGTCTGAGAGATAATGTTTGTAAATAACTTTGCCAGTGCATGCAGAAGGATGAGATGAAATAACTTGACTATTACCCTGGTGCCCCAAGGTATGGGAAACAATGCCTGGCTTCTTCTAGGTGCCCATACTTATCTAGGGTCTGTGGCATAGGTACTGTGCACTTTGATGCTGAGTGCACAGGTTTGAGTCTTGTTCCGGTCTGAGAGATAATGTGTGCATGCATGCATATACAGTGGTCCCCCGCTTTTCGTAGTTCCCGGCAATCGTAAAATTCATCAATCATAAGGGTATTTTCGTATAAACATGGACTCGCTTTTCATAGGTTGACTCGCGAGTCATAGTTCGTCCGGGACGCGTACCCACGGCGTGAGCCAGGGTGGCAGCCAGTCTGGCATTGTTTACCAGTGAGCAAAGGTCCCCTCACGTGCTCCAGCGAAATATTTCATAATATTCCATTTCTTTTAGTGCTTGCAAGTACTAAATAAGCTACCATGGCTCCAAAGAAAGCTCCTAGTGCCAAGCCTGTGGTAAAGAAGGTGAGAAATACGATTGAATTTAAGAAAACCATCGTTGAACAATATGAAAGTGGTACAAGTGTGGCCGAACTGTCCAGGATGTATAAGAAACCCTACACAACCTTATGTTCCATAGTGGCCAAGAAAAATGAAATAAAGGATGCTGTTGTTGCAAAGGGAGTAACTATGCTGACAAAAATGAGATCACCAGTACTGGAAGAGGTTGAGAAGTTATTATTGGTGTGGATAAATGAGAAACAATTAGCAGGAGATACTCTTATGACTTCGTTTATTTGTGAAAAGGCTAGGCAGTTGCATGAAGATTTGGTAAAGAAATTGCCTGCAAATAGTGGTGAAGTGAGTGAATTTAAGGCCAGCAAAGGCTGGTTTGAGAGATTTAAGAACCGTACTGGCATACACAGTGTGGTAAGGCATGGTGAGGCTGCCAGTTCGGACCACAAGGCGGCTGAAAAATATGTGCATGAATGCCAGGAGTACATAGAGGCTGAAGGACTGAAACCTGAACAAGTGTTCAATTGTGACAAAACAGGCCTCTTTTGGAAGAAAATGCCAAAGAGGACCTTCATTACACAAGAGGAAAAGGCAATGCCAGGACACAAGCCTATGAAAGACAGGCTGATGCTAATGTTCTGTGCTAATGCTAGTGGGGATTTCAAAGTGAAGCCATTACTAGTGTACCATTCTGAAAATCCTAGAGTGTTCAGGAAAAACAATGTTATGAAGAGTAAATTGTGTGTTTTGGAAATCTAATAGTAAGGCATGGGTCACGAGGGAAATTTTCGTCAAGTGGTTCAATGAAATGTTTGGCCCTAGTGTGAAGGAGTATCTCTTGGAAAAGAAATTGGATCTCAAGTGCCTGCTAGTAATGGACAATGCACCTACTCATCCTCCAAACTTGGATGACCTAATTTTCGAGGAGTTTGGGTTCATCACAGTAAAGTTATTGCCCCCGAATACCACTCCTCTCCTCCAACCCATGGACCAGCAGGTTATTGCAAACTTTAAAAAACTCTACACAAAAGCAATGTTTCACAGGTGCTTGACTGTGACCACAGACACTCACTTGACCCTAAGGGAATTTTGGAGAGAACACTTCAGCATTCTCCACTGCGTAACCCTTATAGGTATGGCTTGGGAGGGAGTGACTACCAGGACTTTGAACTCTGCCTGGAGAAAATTGTGGCCAGATTGTGTCGACAAGAGGGATTTTGAAGAATTTGGGACTGACCCTAATGAGCCTATGTCTGTTGTAAAATCAATTGTGGCACTGGGGAGTTCCATGGGGGTTGGATGTGAGTTTGGAGGATGTGGAAGAATTGGTGGAAGACTACAATGAAGAGCTCACCACTGAGGAGCTGCAAGAGCTTCAGCAGGAAGAGCAACACATCGCAGCTCAGAATCTTGCTGCAGAGGAGGAGGAAGAGAGATGAAAGAAGGTGCCTTCTTCAGAAATTAAAGAGATTTTTACTATGTGGGGTAAGATGGAAAGCTTTATGGAGAAACATCACCCTAACAAGGTTGTTGCAAGCCATATTGGCAACATGTACAGTGACAAAGTCTTGGGCCATTTTAGGAAAGTGTTAGAGATGCCAGAAACAGAGCTCTCTCCACAGTTATTTTGTGAGACAGGACTCCAGTGACTCTCAAGGAGGTCCTAGTGGCATTAAGAAACAGAGAAGAGAAGCAACCCCAGAAAAGCAAATGGTACCTGAGGTGTTGATGGAAGGGGATTCCCCTTCCAAACTATAAACAATCCACTCTTCTCCTCCAGTCTCCCATACACTAAGAAGAATCTCCAATAAAGGTAAGTGTTATGCTGTTAATGTTTCATTCATCATTTCCCATTGTATTGTTTATGTACTACATGTATATTTCATGTTAAAAATTTTTTTGTTTTAATACTTCCGGGTGTCAGGAACGGATTAATTGTATTTACATTATTTCTAATGGGGAAAATTGATTCGTAAATCGTAAATTTTGTTTATAGTACAGTGGACCCCCGGTTAACGATTTTAATCCGTGCAAGAGGGCTCATCGTTATGCGAAATAATCGTTATGCGAATCAATTTTCCCCATAAGAAATAATGGAAATAAAATTAATCCGTGCAAGACGCCCAAAAGTATGAAAAAAAATTTTTTTTACCACATGAAATGTTAATTTTAATACACACAAACTGAAAAAGGCATGCACAATTAAATGACACTTACTTTTATTGAAGATCTGGTGATGATTGATGGGATGGGAGGAGGGGAGAGCAATATCTTCTTACTGTTTAGAAGGGGAATCCCCTTCCATTAGGACTTGAGGTAGTAAGTCCTTTTCTGGGGTTACTTCCCTTCTTCTTTTAATGCCACTAGGGCCAGCTTCAGAGTCACTGGACTTCTTTCGCACAAGATATCTGTCCATAGTGGCCTGTACCTCTCGTTCCTTTATGACTTGCCTAAAGTGTTTCACAACATTGTCAGTGTAATAATCACCAGCACGGCTTGCAATAGCTGTGTGAGGGTGATTTTCATCCATGAAGGTTTGCACTTCAAGCCACTTAGCACAGATTTCCTTAATCTTTGAAGTAGGCAACTTCTTCAATTTCTCTCTCCCCTCCTCCGAAGCAATTTCCTCAGGTGTGGCCTCTTGCTGTTGAAGTTGATCTAGCAGCTCATCAGTGGTTAGTTCTTCATTGTCCTCCTCCACCAACTCTTCCACATCCTCCCCACTAACCTCCAACCCCAAGGACTTTCCCAATGCCACAATGGATTCCTCAACTGGCACAGGATTCTCAGGGTTAGCCTCAAACCCTTCAAAATCCCTTTTGTCTACACATTCTGGCCACAGTTTCTTCCAAGCAGAGTTCAAGGTCCTCTTTGTCACTTCCTCCCAAGCCTTACCTATAAGGTTTACACAATTGAGGATATTAAAGTGATCTCTCCAAAACTCTCTTAGAGTCAGTTGAGTTTCTGAGGTCATTACAAAGCACCTTTCAAACAGAGCTTTTGTGTACAGTTTCTTGAAGTTGGAAATAACCTGCTGGTCCATGGGCTGCAGGAGAGGAGTGGTATTAGGAGGCAAAAACTTCACCTTAATGAAGCTCATGTCCCCATAAAGTCGCTCTGACACGTCTGTAGGATGACCAGGGGCATTGTCTAACACCAGGAGCCACTTAAGTTCTAATTTCTTTTCAGTTAGGTAATTTTTCACATTGGGGGCAAATGCATGGTGTAACCAGTTATAGAAAAATTCCCTAGTGACCCATGCCTTACTGTTTGCCCTCCACAGCACACACAAATTATCCTTGAGGACATTCTTTTGCCTGAACGCTCTGGGAGTTTCAGAGTGATACACTAATAAAGGCTTCACTTTGCAATCACCAGTAGCATTGGCACACATCAACAAAGTAAGCCTGTCTTTCATAGGCTTATGTCCTGGGAGTGCCTTTTCCTCCTGAGTAATGTAGGTCCTGCTTGGCATTTTCTTCCAGAACAGGCCTGTTTCATCACAATTAAACACTTGTTCAGGTTTCAGTCCTTCAGTTTCTATGTACTCCTTGAATTCCTGCACATATTTTTCAGCCGCTTTGTGGTCCGAACTGGCAGCCTCACCATGCCTTATCACACTATGGATGCCACTACGCTTCTTAAATCTCTCAAACCAACCTTTGCTGGCCTTAAATTCACTCACATCATCACTAGTTGCAGGCATTTTTTTAATTAAATCGTCATGCAACTTCCTAGCCTTTTCACATATGATCGCTTGAGAGACGCTATCTCCTGCTATCTGTTTTTCATTTATCCACACCAATAAGAGTCTCTCAACATCTTCCATCAATTGCGATCTTTGTTTCGAAAACACAGTTGAACCTTTGGCAAGAACAGCTTCCTTGATTGTCTTTCTGGTGCCCACAATAGTAGCGATGGTTGATTGGGGTTTCTTGTACAGCTTGACTAGGTCGGCTATACGCACTCCACTTTCATACTTATCAATTATCTCTTTCTTCATCTCTATAGTAATTCTTACCCTTTGAGGTGTAGGGTTGGCACTAGAAGCTTTCTTGGGGCCCATGGTCACTTATTTTCCAGAAACAGCACCGAAAATACTGTAATAATACGAAATATTCCGAGTGTATGCTTGGATGTTACCGCGGAGGCTGGCTGGTAAACAATGGGACGGAGCGGCACATGTGAGGCTGGCTGAGGGCACATTGGACGCGTCTCGGACGAAAATCGGTATGCGGGTTTTTAATCGGTATGCGGGGCAAAAATTTTCCGATAAAAGTAATCGTTATGCGGAAAAATCGCTATGCGATGCCATCGTTATGCGGGGGTCCACTGTAATGGCTCCAGGAACGGATTAATTACGAACAACGAGGGACCACTGTATCTGTATGAATGCACAGATGTTCACATGAGTGCATGTGCGCAAAGAAATGTATGCTCAAAAGCTGAGGAACACAAGAGATAGGAGCACTGCAGCTGGCTCACATATCCACAAAGAAGCTATAGACCTCGAGTAGCAATCACAGAAGCCTCAGACTCATGATGTGTTGGTCATATTTTATTATGTCTGTATATACAAGGGCTTCAATCCCACTGTTACTCACTTCCAGCAAGAGTAAAAATATATACGTATTCTATTGTAATAATGTGTGACACCATGTAACTGTATACACCATATTTGCAAAACATTAATATTTAATAGGGTTAATATTAGTTGGTTGGCTTGTTATTTTGTATTAAAGCTTACAGACTAAAGGAGCATCATTAAGGTTGAATGTAACCTGTTCACAACCAATCAAGAATTCTTTAATCCCTAAAATAAGGACTAAACTAAACTCTCAGTGTACATAAAGGCCCTGATTATATGGCAGGTTAGGTTTCAGGTTACTGCTGTAAAGCAAAAATCACCATAAAATGAATCACCCTTTTCTGACACTTTTAAATGAACATAAATGCCTGATAATATGTTTACACTATCATATATTAAGTGAGCATTAGACTAGGCCTAAAAACAATAAAAAAGTAAAATGCATATACATGTAGAGTAAAGCCTCTCCTCACTTAACGACGGAGTTCCGTTCCTAAGACCACAGCGGTAAATGAATTTGTCGCTAAGTGACTAACATACTATAATGGTAATGGGTTTGTGTCAACCATCTTTGATATTGTTTTAATGTCACCTTTGCACCATTTATAGCATTTCTGGTAGATTTTTAAATGTTTATACAGTAGTGTACTGTATATTGTAATAAGTAGAATAGAGGAAATCAGCTGTAATATACATTATTTAGGTATGCATACTGGTCAGAGAGCCCATTGTAAGTCCGAGTCATTGATAAACGAGTATGTCACTAAGTGAGGAGAAGCTGTACATTCATTACTTAAAATATTTTCATCCTTAGCATATAGTGAGTGGCGAGTAGTATTAGCTTTAGGTGACGTGTCTTGCCTCACTGGGTCAAGGCATTGGCTTAAGCTAGTGGGAGAATTGGACCTGCCTCGCATAGGCCAGTAGGCCTGTTGCAGTGTTCCTTCTTTCTTATGTTCTTATCCCCTTGGCCATTTCCACATTAATGCAATATTAAAAACAATGAATAATATTAAAAATAACAAAGAAGGTCATACCAGACTACTGGAAGGATGAAGGCAGAAGGAATGGTGACAGTAAACATAAGTCAGCGCCAGTCTCTGATGAGGTAAGCTATACCACCCCACCACACGAGAGCCAGAGTCCAAGGCAGGTACACCATAATGCCCACCACAGACCTAAGACGTGGTTCACATATTTCCATGGCTAGCAAAGAAGAAGAATAATTTCTTTGTATTATTAACCCAGGACTAACTAGGAAAACCAAGCAGTGAGGCTCTCATAATAGTCTTATATTATCATTTACACAATATCTAGGTGTACATTTGGTGGTAGTGAGGTGGTGTGGAAGAGATGGTGATGACAGTACTTACCTAAAGTATATGAAGTCTGTGTGGATGTTGGATGCATCAGTCCCATCATGAAATGCAGCACTAGTATGGTAGATATGTTAGGTAACCAGTTGCGACTATTTCCAAGAATAATATATGTAACTATACCTATACTCATCATAGTCTTGCACCCGTACCTGCAAGGAGGATGAACACCAAGCTGAAAATCATTTCCCAAATCGCATACTTATCATAGATTAAATGTGCAATCGCTACCTCACAAAAAGTAACACTCATAATACTGCAGCTGTAATATTTCACAACTAACCTGCACTTTAGAGAGAAAACTTTAGGCAATTTTTCTGTAAGTCCTGGATCATTATCAAGTCACAACTGTCATTTGAGTCTCAACTGTGACTTGAGAATGGTCCAGGATGGACCGAAAAGTATCTTGTACACATAGCAGCAGTTTCGATATTTTCAGAGCTTTGACCATGTAGGCTACTCAACACTCATGGCAATGAAAAAAATATACAAAACAAACACACACATACTATAAAAGCTTATACAAAATAAACAAACACCACAGCTCGATCCCTAGCGCACTCAGGTCACACACCAGGGTCTGAAGTTCAAATCTCCTCCAGTATTGCTGGAAAACACTAGGGACGTGTTTCCATAAGACACCTGCTGTCCCTGTTCAACCATCAGTTTAAAATAGGTACCTGGGTGTTAGCTGACTGATGTGGGTCGCATCCTGAGACAAAACTGACCTAATTTGCCCGAAATGTTCAGCATAACAAGGGGCTTTCTATATAGTAGAACATACATATGTCACTGATGTTAGCTAGGCCTGTATACCATGTACATGTACTTGTAGTAAATAAAGATATTATTATTATAAATGCTGAACACACAAATACTATCTTATTAAGTTAAAGTAACCAGCCCTCTCCAGTGTGGGTTATTTGTTAATGAGTCGACCCATGTTGTACAGAATAATGACACCATGTATTGCACTCAAACATGGCATTTCTGTGCCTCTAGCTTCCTCCTTACTGCAATATTTAGAGCCCATGCCTTACATACACATAAAAGTGTTGGTACAATTATACTCTGGTACATTTCTCTTTTTGATTCTGCTGATAAAATTCCTTTTTCCCATAGATACCTGAACAGTGATGGAGTGAATGATGGTCAAAGTTTTTCTTTTTCGGGCCACCCTGCCTTGGTGGGAATCGGCCAGTGTGATGATAAAAAAAAAAATAACCTGAACACACCATCTACCTTGATTGCCCTTACCCATTCTATGGTTTACCTTGTCTTTCATATACTCATCTGTCTAAATGTCTGCACCTAAATACTATCTGAATGCATTCCTCGAATCTGATATCCAGGCTCTCACTGCCTAAACTTTTTTGTTACTTTTAACAATTATAAAAATAATAAAATCAATTAAAATTAATAATAAGTGCTCCTGGTATATAACCACAAGTTTTCCTCTCTCTTTTTATAAGAGAACTCTATAATGTATGTCTAACAATATTATGGGTTGCCAGTGTATGCAACTCAAAAGGTGCAAAGACAATTTGATTACCTGTCGGAGAGCCAGCCGCTCAATGGGGCAGCAAGGCAGGCACTGAAAAAGTACACGCTGGAGTATGTGGGTCTGAGGAAATCATAGTCACACACCAACTCAAACTGAAATACAGGACTGATTAGTAAGTGGCTCTAAGAAATATAGTCACACACCAACTCAAACTACAACAGTGTCTCCCAAAAAAGAAGAAACACTTTGTTTTACAGTTAACAATTTATACAGGGGATGGGTTACTAGCCCCTTGCTCCTGGCATTTCAGTTGCCTATTATGGTACACATGGCTTACAGAGAAAGGATTCTTTTCCACTGCCTCATGGAGCCTTAACTTGTTTATTTTTAAATATTAAGATACTGTGAAAATGTAGATGATGAACAGATGCTTTCCTCTTCTCCAGATGAGAGCAAATTAAAAATTAACTGGGAGAATGAAAGGAGGGTAGGTGCCTTGATTCCACTGAATGGCTCTTGATACAAGGACTTGAAGCTACTCTCTTCTTCCTTTTATAAAAACTGGTTGTTTCCACTCACATGTGAGCATACACACATAGATGCAGGAACTAAGACTCAACCTCTGAAACCACATATAGGTGAGTACCCACAACTTCTGGCAGGAGCGAGTCTTGACCCTGCATTCACAGATTAGCGAGCACGCATGCATGCACACACACACAAATAGGCGAGTACAAATAGGTGAGTACACAATACCTCAGAGGTGAGGGTGTTGTCATAGGTAGTCTTGTTGAAGCTCCAGTGTGTACAGGGAAGGACTTGGCCCTCTCTGTCTCCCATCTTTGCCAGGTAGGTGCACTTAGACCTGACCAAATGACCAAACATTCCAGCATCTGCATTCATATTAGGCCTCTACAATTAATTCACAATGAGCTACACAAGCATTAATATCGTATAAATACAGTGTAAATACTGTATACAATAATATCCTCATGTTTTGTTAATTAGCAAAAGACACTAACAAAAATACTGGTTCTTTGTTGCTGTTATACAACTGTTTTTTGTCATATATGTAAGTATTTTTAATACATACATACACAGGCAGAAATTCTGACAGGGGCATAATATGGAAGGAGGTGTGGAAGAGGAGGAAGCTGTGGGCAGGAGTGGCAAGCAAGTCTTGGAAGAGAGATAGCAAGGAAAGAGGGAAGTGAGGAAGAGGCAGAGGCAATGAAGTGGAGAAGGGATAGAGAAAGAGAGAGGCCATAAGGTGAAGGAGAGGGTGAGAGAAGCAGCAGGATGAGGGATAGACAGAGGCAGTGATGTGAGTGGGGGAAGAGGGATAGGCATCAAACTAGGAAGGCAGCTAGACAGATGGACAGACAGACGAAGGCGATGCTCACACTGTGGTAGAATTCCCATCACTGAGGTGAAGCGGCATACCACCTTCAGGAGGTAGGCAGGTGTGGTCCATGTTCGGAGTGAGGTAGGCACCACCCATGGAGTGGTATGGTATATGCAGTGTCCCTGTTTGCAGTGTGTGAGTGTTACAACACAACCTTCAAAGGATGGGAATGGGGGTACCTTCATGTTGGGAAAGATTTTTGATCCTAGGCACTGGAGCTACCCTCCCCTACCTCAGATCAAACTTGACAACTTCCCATTACCTTGTACTACTGCTGCTGCTACTACTACTACTACTACTAATAATAATAATAATAATAATGTTGGTGTGAGTTTTACTCTCAAACCATTTTTTAATGTAAATCATTCTGTATTTAATAAACAAAAAACAAAAGTGTATGTCTGGCTATATTTTACTAAACTATCAGGAATAATAAAATTCAGCCTATTATTTTATTAATTGTACTAGTAATTTAGTAATGTCACACTTGGCACCACAATATCCTTGTAAGGAAATGTAAACATCTAACTTTTGCATCACATATGGCCAGCTACAAAAGGGATTAAACTCACAGCATTAACATCTTATTATCTGATTATTAACCTACATCTGAGGAGGAGCTGGGAGTTAGAGTACGTACTCAGGAACACTATCGTCTCAGACACTTGGCAAGGAGAGACATATGCAGTTATATGGAACCATTACAGGCATTTTGGCCATAAAGTGGGGTTCATCAAGTAACATATTTGTTTTTGACTTGACACAAGCCCAATTTGGGCAAAAGGTCATCAAAACAAGACTGAATATAACTGTGTATGTGTTGGTCTCGAGTACCACTGCATACAAAACTTAAACACTGTGCCTCGAAGGAGTTGCGTGTATGGATGTAAAATAATCAAGATGATTATCAACTTAGACACCTCAGAGGAGAAGCTATGTGCAAACAAATAAAGACTAAAGATTTTATTTCTTTGTAAAGGTTACAATGTGTAATTACAGTTTTGGTTTGCTATGTACAAAGAAACCAACTATCATGCCAGGGCATTTTGGGCAGACTAATCCTAGTACAGTGGACCCCCGGTTTACGATATTATTTCATTCCAGAAGTATGTTCAGGTGCCAGTACTGACCGAATTTGTTCCCATAAGGAATATTGTGAATTAGATTAGTCCATTTCAGACCCCCAAACATACACTTACAAACGCACTTACATAAATACACTTACATAATTGGTCGCATTGAGAGCTGATCGTAAACCGGGGGTCCACTGTACATGATTATTTTTTTATTTTTTTTAATAACACATTAGCCATTTCCCATCAAGGCAGGGTGGCTCAAAAAATAAAAACTTTCACCATCATTCACTCCATCACCGTCTTGCCAGAGGTATGCCTACACTACAGTTATAAAACTGCAACATTAACACCCCTCCTTCAGACTGCAGACACTTTACTTCTCATCTCCAGGACTCAAGTCCAACCTGCCAGTTTCCCCGAATTACTTCATAACCTTGCTTACACTCCAACAGCACATCAAGTCCTTAAAACCATTAGTCTCCATTCGCTCCTGTCTAACATGGTCATGCATGCATGCTTGCTGGAAGTCCAAGCCCCTCGCACATAAAACCTTGTACATAATAACTACTTAAATCTAGACAAGGAAATGTGTGTGTGGATGTAGAATAATCAGGATGACCATCAACTTGGACACCTCAGAAGAGAAGCTAGGTGTAAACAAGGAGTTGTGTGTGTGAATGTAGAGTAATCAGGATGACTGTCAACTTAGACATTTCAAAAGAAAGACTAGGTGTCAATATACAGCAATCAATGTAGATACTTCAGAGGAGGAAATGTATGTAAGGACATTTGTGTTGCAGTGTCCGACAGGGTGAATGTCAAAATGGTATACAATACCGACAGGTTGGTAGGTAAGACACATAGGCAACAGTTAGGCAATTTTATTCCAAAACATTTCACCTACACAGTAGGCTTCTTCAGTCGCATACAGAAAGCAGGCAGGAACAGTAGAGATGTGAAGACGATGTAATCAGTCCATCACCCTTGAAGTCGGAATAAAGTTGCCTAACTGTTGCCTATGTGTCTTACCTACCAACCTGTCAGTATTGTATACCATTTTGATATTCACCCTGTCAGACACTGCAACACAATGGCATCTTGGTACAGAAAACACCTTGGACAACTTCTTCAAGTGAGAATTGTTTGATCTGAGAGGGACGTGACCTCTCAGTGGCAGCATTCTCACTACTACTACTACTACTACTACTACCCTGCACCTCTTCTTCCGACAGTACAGTATTTAAGTCTCCGCACTGTCGCTTGATCTTCAGATAGTTCCAGACTATGGAACTGAACTTCTCCAGGCTGAGGGACTGACAACCTCAAATCTACGACTTCAAGGGTGATGAGCTGATTACATCGTCTTCACATCTCTACTGTTCCTGTCTACTTTCTGTATTCGACTGAAGAAGCCTACTGTGTAAGTGAAACTTTTCGGAATAAAGTTGCCTCACTGCTGCCTATGTGTCTTACCTACCAACCTGTCAGTATTGTATACCATTTTGATATTCACCATGTACACAAATACTTGCATGCACACATACATGTATGTATGCACAAGTATACATTCACACACACTTGACCCCTGCAACCACAACTAGGTGAGTACAAACATGTATGCACAAATACATACATACATGCATCCATGCATGCATCCACACAAGCTGTGACTTGATATCTCCAACCACAAATAGGCGAGTACACACATGCAGGCATCCACACACACACACACACACACAACGGCATGCGCATATGCACACACAGACTTGTGTGCACACACATGTACACGATACACAAGCAAGCAAATATCCAAGCACACTCCCACACATGTGGGTGTGCACAAACACACATACACACAAGAACATGTGCACACATACACACATGAATGCACACACATATAGGAGCAATGACTCAACCCCTGCAACCACAATTAAGTGAGTACACACACAAACGCACACACATGCACTCACACACACACACACAATGGATCGTAATAACATAAAGTAGAACATCCTTTACCTCACCACTGGGCTGGATAATGACAGCTGGGGGCCAGAACCGATGACTTCCTCACCTCTCCACCCTGGTGCAAGCACTGCACTGCCCAAGTGCCAGACCTCCCCTAACACCCACACTGCTACATGTCACCCCTGGTACAGTGCCACCAGTAGCAGTCAAGAAGGAGCTTGTAATGTCTACAGTACAAAGATGACTCAACACACTCACTATTGATAGGATCTTCTACATCTTGTTTGATAATAAAGCTAAAAATACAAACAAAAAATAAACAATTTACTCACAGAAAGACTAGATGAAAACATTCTTAGATATACTTTAACACTTTGATTGCAGCCCAAAATTCAAAACTTATATCTAACACATGTCAAAGAAAATTTCCACAACTGTGGGTATTCTTTCAAAAATACACTACTATTTACCACAAACAACATTTCACATTTCAATCTACCCCTTCCATGCTTATGGTATGTGTGCATGAGGCTCTATAACAGATGATCACCTAAAACCTATCATCACCTTACAAAAATCAACTATATTACAATGATCACTCAAGCTGGTTCCAAACAACACATATTTTCACTATACATACAAGTCTAAATTCGCTCAACAAACAAAATGTTCACATCTATTACTGTGCATGTTATATATTTGGGACACTAAGAATATCAACCCAACACTCAATTCTTCCTGAACAGTGGCAATAGAACACACACACAATGCAGGCATAACATATTAATGCGGCGCTTGCTTTCGACAACTTTGCTAATACTGTACAGTGGACCCCCGCATAACGATTACCTCCGAATGTGACCAATTATGTAAGTGTATTTATGTAAGCGCGTTTGTACGTGAATGTTTGGGGGTCTGAAATGGACTAATCTACTTCACAATATTTCTTATGGGAACAAATTCGGTCAGTACTGGCACCTGAACATACTTCTGGAGTGGAAAAATATCGTTAACCGGGGATCCACTGTACAGCACTTTTCAATTATATTCATGTTTATTATTTTTAGGGCTTGCCTTGCTCTTAAAATGCTTTACAGTAATTTTCAATTTTTTTTATTTATTACTCTTACTTTCCCATAATTTTTTTAGGCCTAGTGCTATTATGCACATAATAAGTGAATTATTACTGAAAAAATTAGAGGCAAGACAGAGAGTAGGATTGCAGATGAGCAAGGAGGCTTTAGAGTGGGTAGGGGATGTGTAGATCAAGTGTTTACATTGAAGTATATATGTGAACAGTATTTAGATAAAGGTAGGGAAGTTTTCATTGCATTTATGGATTTAGAAAAAACATATGATAGAGTGGATAGGGGAGCAATGTGGCAGATGTTGCAAGTGTATGGAATAGGTAGTAAGTTATTAAATGCTGTACAGAGTTTTTATGAGGATAGTGAGGCTCAGATTAGGGTGTGTAGGAGAGAGGGAGAGTACTTCTCAATAAAAGTAGGTCTTAGACAGGGATGTGTAATGTCACCATAGTTGTTTAATATATTTATAGATGGGGTTGTAAAAAAAGTAAATGCTAGGGTGTTGGGGAGAGGGGTGGGATTAAATTATGGGGAATCAAATACAAAATGGGAGTTGACACAGTTACTTTTTGCTGATGATACTGTGCTTATGGGAGATTCTAAAGAAAAATTGCAAAGGTTAGGTAGAGAGTTGAAAGTGAACACAGATAAGAGTAAGGTGATGAGGGTATCAAATGATTTAGATAAAGAAAAACTGGATATCACATTGGAGAGAGGGAGTATGGAATAAGTGAATGTTTTCACATATTCCATACGTGACGTGTCAGCGGATGGGTTTATGAAGGATGAGGCTAACCAAAGAATTGATGAAGGAAAAAAGGTGAGTGGTGCATTGAGGTGTCTGTGGAGAAAAAAAATGTTATCCATGGAGGCAAAGAAGGGAATGTATGAAAATATAGTGGTATCAACACTCTTACATGGGTGTGAAGCTTGGGTTGCAAATGCTGCAGCAAACAGGCAGCTGGAGGCAGTGGAGATGTCCTGTCTAAGGGCAATGTGTAGTGTAAATATTACTCAGAGAATTCAGAGTGTGGAAATTAGGAGGTGTGGAGTTACTAAAAGTATTAGTCAGAGGGCTGAAGAGGGGTTGTTGTGGTGGTTTGGGCATTTAGAGAGAATGGATCAAAGTAGAATGACTTGGAGAGCGTATAAATCTGTAGGGGAAGGAAGGCGGGGTAGGGGGTCGTCCTCGAAAAGGTTGGAGGGAGGGGGTAAAGGAGGTTTTGTGGGAGAGGGGCTTGGACTTCCAGCAAGCATGTGTTAGCGTGTTAGATAGGAGTGAATCGAGACGAATGGTTTTTGGAACCTGATGAGCTGTTGAGGCGTGAGCAGGGTAATATTTTGTGAAGGGATTCAGGGAAACTAGTTAGCCATATTTGAGTTCTGGAAATGGGAAGTACAATGCCTGCACTTTAAAGGAGGGGTTTGAGATACTGGCAGTTTGGAGGGATATCTAATACTGTCGTATGTGAGCACCTCTACAGAGACAGTGATTATGTATGAATGAGGTGAAATTGTTGAATGATGATGAAAGTATTTTTCTTTTTGGGGAGTTTCTTTTTGAGTCACCCTGCCTTGATGGGAGACGACCCTCGTGTTGAAAAAAAAAAATGAAAAAAAGAGGCCATGATTTGCTTGAAGGCAATACAGCCTCTCCTCACTTAGCAATGTACTCGTTAACCAACGTCTTGGACTTACAACAGGCTCTCTGACCAGTATGCATGCCTAAATAATGTACATTAGTGCTGATTTCCTCTATTCTGTTTATTACAATATACGTACAGTGGAACCTCGATTTTCATTTGCCCTGGTTTGCGCCGAATTCGGTTTTCAACGACTTTTCGTCAAAATTTTGTACCAGTTGTTGTTCATCACCTCGATTCTCATCCGCCGTACCGAACGTGTCCGCCTGAACGTGCCGATAAAAAGCATCCCACACACACATTCTGAGTCAGTTTGGCTTTGTTTCTCATCGAGTGAACATTACCCTGCGCATTCATATAAAACATTTTGTAATAATCAACATTTTTTGTGCTTGTTAATTGAGTGCGACTGCTAAATAAGCCACTATGGGGCCAAAGAAAGTTCCTAGTGCCAGCCCTTTGATAAAGAAGGTGAGAAACATGACAGAATTCACGAACTGGTAGCAAAGTATGAAAGTGATGTATGTGTGGTTGATCTTGTCAGGACAATGACAATGCCTTGTCCCATTTTAGGCAAATCTTAAAGACACTAGAAACAAACCTCTCTGAACAGATTTTTTGTGACAGGGGTCCAGTGACTCAAGCTGGTCCTAGTGCCAGTAGAAGACAAAGAAGGGAAGTAACCCCAGATAGGGACTTGATACCTGAAATCCTTATGGAAGGGGATTCCCCATTCAAACAATAACCTCTCCTCCCTCTCCCCTCCTTGCCATCTTCCATACACCAACAAAAGTCTTCAATAAAGGTAAAAGTTATGTTAAATGTTCATTTATCCATTTCATTAGTCCTTTATATTTATTTCTCATTGTTTTCTGAATGTAAAACTATAGTTATTCTCTATAATATATATTTTTTTGTTAACACTTTTGGGTGTCTGGAACGGACTAATTGGATTTACATTATTTCTTATGGGAAATGTTGCTTCAGTTTTCATCGAATTTAGTTTTTGTCAGACTTTCTGCAATGAATTAAAGACAAAACCCAAGGTTCCACTACAGTACACTACTGTATAAACATTTAAAAATACAGTGGTCCCTCATTTTTCGTAATTAATCCGTTCCTGGAGCCGTTACTATAAACGAAATTTACGATTTACGAATCAATTTTCCCCATAAGAAATAATGTAAATACAATTAATCCATTCCTGACACCCAGAAGTATTAAAACAAAAATTTTTTTTACATGAAATATACATGTAGTACATAAACAATACAATGGGAAATGATGAATGAAACATTAACAGCATAACACTTACCTTTATTGGAGATTCTTCTTAGTGCATGGGAGACTGGAGGAGGAGAGAAAGTGGATTGTTTATAGTTTGGAAGTGGAATTCCCTTCCAGCAACACCTCAGGTACCAATTGCTTTTCTGGGGTTGCTTGTCTTCTCTGTTTCTTAATGCCACTAGGACCACCTTGAGAGTCACTGGAGTCCTGTCTCGCAAAATAACTGTGGAGAGAGCTCTGTTTCTGGCATCTCTTTAACACTTCCCTAAAATGGCCCAAGACTTTGTCACTGTACATGTTGCCAATATGGCTTGCAACAACCTTGTAAGGGTGATGTTTCTCCATAAAGCTTTCCATCTTACCCCACATAGTAAAAATCTCTTTAATTTCTGAAGAAGGCACCTTCTTCCATCTCTCTTCCTCCTCCTCTGCAGCAAGATTCTGAGCTGCGATGTGTTGCTCTTCCTGCTGAAGCTCTTGCAGCTCCTCAGTGGTGAGCTCTTCATTGTAGTCTTCCACCAATTCTTCCACATCCTCCAAACTCACATCCAACCCCATGGAACTCTCCAGTGCCACAATTAATTTTACAACAGACATAGGCTCATTAGGGTCAGTTCCAAACCCTTCAAAATCCCTCTTGTCGACACAATCTGGCCACAATTTTCTCCAGGCAGAGTTCAAAGTCCTGGTAGTCACTCCCTCTCAAGCCATACCTATAAGGGTTATGCAATGGAGGATGCTGAAGTGTTCTCTCCAAAATTCCCTTAGGGTCACGTGAGTGTCTGTGGTCACAGTCAAGCACCTGTGAAACATTGCTTTTGTGTAGAGTTTTTTAAAGTTTGCAATGACCTGCTGGTCCATGGGCTGGAGGAGAGGAGTGGTATTCGGGGGCAAGAACTTTACTGTGATGAACCCAAACTCCTCGAAAATTAGGTCATCCAAGTTTGGAGGATGAGTAGGTGCACTGTCCATTACTAACAGGCACTTGAGATCCAATTTCTTTTCCAGGAGATACTCCTTCACACTAGAGCCAAACACTTCATTGAACCACTCAACGAAAATTTCCCTCGTGACCCATGCCTTACTATTAGATTTCCAAAACACACACAATTTACTCTTTATAACATTGTTTTTCCTGAACACTCTGGAATTTTCAGAATGGTACACTAGTAATGGCTTCACTTTGAAATCCCCACTAGCATTAGCACAGAACATTAGCGTCAGTCTGTCTTTCATAGGCTTGTGTCCTGGCATTGACTTTTCCTCTTGTGTAATGAAGGTCCTCTTTGGCATTTTCTTCCAAAAGAGGCCTGTTTCGTCACAATTGAACACTTGTTCAGGTTTCAGTCCTTCAGCCTCTATGTACTCCTGGAATTTATGCACATATTTTTCAGCCTCCTTGTGGTTCGAACTGGCAGCCTCACCATGCCTTACCACACTGTGTATGCCAGTACAGTTCTTAAATCTCTCAAACCAGCCTTTGCTGGCCCTAAATTCACCCACATCACCACTATTTGCAGGAAATTTCTTTACCAAATCTTCATGCAACTGCCTAGCCTTTTCACAAATAATCGAAGTCATAAGAGTATCTCCTGCTAATTGTTTCTCATTTATCCAAACCTCAACCTCAACCTCTTCAAGTACTGGTGATCTCATTTTTGTCAGCATAGTTACCCCCCTTTGCAACAACAGCATCCATGATTTTCTTTTTCTTGGCCACTATGGAACATAAGGTTGTGTAGGGTTTCTTATACGTACATCCTGGACAGTTCGGCCACACTTGTACCATATTGTTCAATGACGGTTTTCTTAAATTCAATCGTGTTTCTCACCTTCTTTACCACAGGCTTGGCACTAGGAGCTTTCTTTGGAGCCATGGTAGCTTATTTAGTACAGTGGACCCCCGCATAACGATCACCTCCGAATGCGACCAATTATGTAAGTGTATTTATGTAAGTGCCTTTGTACTTGTATGTTTGGGGGTCTGAAATGGACTAATCTACTTCACAATATTCCTTATGGGAACAAATTCGGTCAGTACTGGCACCTGAACGTACTTCTGGAGTGAAAAAATATCGTTAACCAGGGGTCCACTGTACTTGCAAGCACTAAAATAAATGGAATATTATGAAATATTTCGCTGGAGCACGTGAGGGGACCTTCGCTCACTGGTAAACAATGCCAGACTGGCTGCCGCCACGGCTCACGCCATGAGTACGCGTCCCGGACGAACTATGACTCGCGAGTCAACCTATGAAAAGCGAGTCCATGTTTATACGAAAATACCCCTATGATTGGCGAAATTTACGATTGCCGGGAACTACAAAAAGCGGGGGACCACTGCATACCAGAAATACTATAAATGGTACAAAGGTAAAATTAAAACAATATCAAAGATTGTTGACACAAACCCATTGTCATTATAGTATGCTCTTCACTTAGTGACGACTTCGTTTACTGACATGGTCTTAAGAATGGAACTCCGTCATTAAATGAGGAGAGGCTGTCTTTACTTTATGGTGGCGGTCTGGAACCTAACCCGCCCTATCAGAGAGGTATGCCTGTACTAGAAACAAGCATTTCTTTGATACAAGTAAAAAACTCCATGGAAATTGAAGACCCTAAAATCTGGAACTATTTGCCAAATGATGCTGAAAGATCCCTACCTGCAAACTGGTTCAAAAATATTGTGAAAAAATACCTTAACAGTATAACATAAATTTTGCAGATTAAATATTTTATTGTTCAATACATCAGAAGCAACCTAGTCAGTCTAGGCTCAATAATAACCCACATGGAGACAGAAACTGAGGAGACTGCTTGATCTGAATATTTTGACCTTCATCTGGGATCCTCTTCAGCAGATGTCTGTCTAGATCTAATCAGCATTCATACCCAATGCCAACTTTCACAACTATATTTTAATACAGTATGTTATAACCAAATTTTCACTCTATTTCAATGTTAACTATAACAATTGCTATACTAGTGTGTTATATAAAATGTTACCATGTAATAAATTATATAGTGTAGTAATTCTAATAAACTCATGCAATAAAACATTGTGCTCTAGTTTTAAGATAAGATTTCATTCGGATTTTTAACCCCTGAGGGTTAGCCACCGAGGATAACCCAAGAAAGTCAGTGCATCATGGAGGACTGTCTAACTTATTTCCATTGGGGTCCTCAATCTTGTCCCCCAGGATGCGACCCACACCAGTCGACTAACACCCAGGTACCTATTTGCTGCTAGGTGAACAGGACAACAGGTGTAAGGAAATGCATCAAAATGTTTCCACCCGCCGGGAATCGAACCCGGACTCTCCGTGTGTGAAGCGGGAGCTTTAGCCACCACTAATTTTAAGATAATTTTAAGATAGTCCTGAACACACTGCACAGCAATGGGCTTTCCATTAAATCTGTATAATTTGTCACCAATTCCTACAAAAATTTTATACTAAATTTACTGGAAATAAATACTGCATTATTATTATTATTATCCCTGAATTAATACTACCTGCCATCCCTAACACAGTGCTACCTGCCACCTAACACAGTGTTCTCTGCCAACTTTTATATAGCACTACCTGTCACTGTTGGTACAGTGCTGCTTCTCTCACCTGATAAAGTGATACCTGTCACTGTGATCTAGGATACTATTATTAATCCCCCTTTACTTTTGTACTATATTTCACCTTTGCTTTGTTAAGCCTCTGAGCTGTTACATACAGATTTATTGCCTGCATTATATCATGAACCACAAAGTAATCCAGCTAGGACAATTATCATTTCTTTTGAGCCTCAAGTTATAAACTGTCCCCAGTTGTGAGTAAAGTGTCGATCTGGCATACAAATAACAGCACAGATTTAACCAAGAAATTTCTTTTATTAAACATAACTAAAGGTTTTAAGCCTCTGTATTTATTTTTACTGCCATGGTGCTGTTTCTTAAGGTGCCAGTAATGGATCTGTTAAACCTTAGGAAACATGAATTGGAAAAACATGGATCACTGAACTTGTAAAGCTGCAAATTTGTCTTCATTGACAGTTTCTGTGCACAAAAACATCTGCTAGAAAAATAATAGGATGGATAATGAGAACCTTCAAAACCAGTGATGCCAAGCTGGAATACTACTGTACACTAACTGCCCCCTTCAAGGCAGGCAAAATTGCTGACCTGGAGAGTGTACAAAGAACTTTCACGGCACAGACAAGTATGATAAAGCACCTAAATTACTGGAAACGGTTTAAGTCCTTTGATTTGTATTCCTCTTAATGCAGGTGAGAGAGATACATGACAATATACACTTGGAAAATCCTAAAGGGATTAGTACCAAACTTGCACATGAAAATCACTCCCCAGTGAAAAGCAGGGGTGTCACCAGTACACTCAGAGACAACACAATAAGTGTCAGGGGCCCAAGATTGTTCAACTGCCTCCCATCATACATATGGGGTACCAATAGACCCCTGGCTGTCTTCAAGAAGGCACTGGACAGGCATCTTAAGTCAGTACCTGACCATCCGGGCTGTGGTTCATACATCAGTTTGTGTGTGGCCAGCAGCAACAGCCTGGTTGATCAGACCCTGATCCACCATGAGGCCTGGTCTCAAACCAGACCACAGGGGGCGTCGACCCTCGAAACCCTGTCCAGGTATGGTAATGAGAAATTACCTCAATTCTCAGCAATTTGTATATGCTCTTGGAAATGAAACTCTTTAGGGCTGCTTTACCTACTGATGCTAGATGGTACAAATATGTGGATGATGCTTTGTCTGTGGCCAGACTGAATAGCTTGGTACCATTGCTGAAGTTTACTGCTCAGTATAAAATGATGAAACCACAATCATCGCACTGGTGTCACTGAGGTTGGTTGCTGTCACCACGTCCAGACTCTCTCCAACTTACCAAAGACGTGTCATTTTATTACCATGTCTAATGTACAGAGGTACATAATGGGCCCAGGGACTGGGCTCCCAAAGTTTTGACAGCTGAACTAGGTACAAAGGTAATTGAACTTGTCACAAGTTACAAAGGTAAAGAATCATGTAAGTAAATTTACTTACGCTTATACATGGTTACAATAATGGACAAATTATAGAGTAATGAGCAATTCACACGTCCACACCCGTCCATACCTTCGTAACTTGTCATGATTGTGACCAGATCTACCTGGAGTTTTTATTGACCTAAGAAAAGCTTTTGACACAGTAGACCACGACATCCTACTCCACAAACTTGACCATTATGGTATAAGAGGCCATGCGCTTGCATATTTCAAATCTTACCTTACTAATAGGCATCAGTATGTCACCATTAAAGACACAGCATCAACAACACGGCCACTTGATACTGGAGTTCCGCAGGGAAGTGTCCTTGGTGCCCTGCTCTTCCTCATATACATCAATGACCTTCCAAACGTATCCCAACACCTGAAACCCATTCTCTTTGCTGACGACACGACTTATGTCATCTCTCACCCTAATCTTGCCACCCTCAACACCATTGTTAACGAGGAGCTGATCAAAATATCGACTTGGATGACAGCCAATAAACTTACGCTTAACACTGACAAAACCTACTATATTATGTTTGGTAGCAGAGCAGGAGATGCACAAATTAACATTAAGATCGACAACACTCTAATTGCCAAACATAATGAGGGCAAATTCCTTGGCCTATACCTCGACAACAACCTGAATTTCAGCACCCATATCCAACACATAACCAAAAAAGTATCCAAAACGGTTGGGATCCTCTCCAAGATACGATACTACGTGCCGCAAACTGCCCTTCTCACACTATACCATTCACTTATTTATCCATACCTCACCTATGCTATTTGTGCTTGGGGATCAACTGCAGCAACACACCTAAAGCCAATAATAACCCAACAAAAAGCCGCAGTAAGAATAATCACTAAATCCCATCCCTGGCAACACCCCCCCCCACTCTTCATATTCAAATTCAAATTCAATTCAAATTCAAAGTTTATTCTCTATAAGGATTACAATGCTGAGTTTACAGAAATTTGGTTATTGTTTGGTTTACATGTAGTAAAATTGTGATTACAGAGTGTACCACTAGAACGCTTAGCATGGCTAGGCATTTCGGGCATACTTAGTTTTATTCTTAATTGTAAAATATTACAAATTATGAGGTAAGTTGGTCTTATGGCTAAGTGACTAAATACTAGTTTATGAGTTTAGCAATGTGAATGCTTTTGTTTTGGCACAGTATATAGTTTCAGTATTGGAGTATCACAGGATTCATTATTTTAAGACTGAGATTAATATTTCTGTTTATGGTCAAATGAGTGAGCGAGTGTAAGTGTGAACCACCAGGTGGTATTCGTGTAGTTAGTTGATGGGGTGTATCAGGGAGATAAGATGTTTTCTAATGGTAGTTTTGAAGGTGATGAATGTGTCTGCAGTTCTAGAGTTCTCAGGTAGGGTATTCCAGATTTTAGGGCCTTTGACATACATTGAATTTTTGTAAAGGTTTAGTCGGACACGGGGAATGTCGTAGAGATGTTTGTGTCTGGTGTTATGCCTGTGGGTTCTGTCACAACTATCAAGAAAGCATTTTTGGTCAAGGTTGATATTAGAGTTTAAGGCCCTGTAGATATAGATTGCACAGTAGTAAGTGTGGATGTACTGAACTGGGAGTAAGTTTAGATCTTTGAAGAGTGGGGGGGTGTGCTGCCAGGGATGGGATTTAGTGATTATTCTTACTGCAGCTTTTTGTTGGGTTATTATTGGCTTTAGGTGTGTTGCTGCAGTTGATCCCCAAGCACAAATAGCATAGGTGAGGTATGGATAAATAAGTGAGTGGTATAGTGTGAGAAGGGCATTTTGCGGCACGTAGTATCGTATCTTGGAGAGGATCCCAACCGTTTTGGATACTTTTTTGGCTATATGCTGGATATGGGTGCTGAAATTCAGGTTGTTGTCAAGGTATAAGCCTAGGAATTTTCCCCCATTATTTCTGGTAATTAGAGTGTTGTCAATCTTAATGTTAATTTGTGCATCTCCTGCTCTGCTACCAAACATAATATAGTAGGTTTTGTCAGTGTTAAGCGTAAGTTTATTGGCTGTCATCCAAGTCGATATTTTAATCAGCTCCTCATTCACAATGGTGTTGAGGGTGGCAAGATTAGGGTGAGAGATGACATAAGTCGTGTCATCAGCAAAGAGAATGGGTTTCAGGTGTTGGGATACGTTTGGAAGGTCATTGATGTATATGAGGAAGAGCAGGGCACCAAGGACACTTCCCTGCGGAACTCCAGTATCAACTGGCCGTGTTGCTGATGCTGTGTCTTTAATGGTGACGTACTGATACCTATTAGTAATGTAAGATTTGAAATAAGCAAGCGCATGGCCTCTTATACCGTAGTGGTCAAGTTTGTGGAGTAGGATTTGGTGGTTTACTGTGTCAAAAGCTTTTCTTAGGTCAATAAAAATTCCTAGTGGATATTCTAGATCTAAACTTACTCCCTGTTCAGAACATCCACACTTACTACTGTGCAATCTACATCTACAGGACCTTAAATTCCAATATTAACCTTGACCTAAAACACTTTCTTGATAGTTGTGACAGGATCCACAGGCATAACACCAGACACAAACATCTCTATGACATTCCCCGTGTCCGATTAAACCTTTACAAAAATTCAATGTATATCAAAGGCCCTAAAATCTGGAACACACTACCTGAAAATTCTAAAACTGCACATTCATCACCTTCAAAACTACCATTAGAAAACATCTTATCTCCTTAATACATCCCATCAACTAATTACACGAATACCACCTGGTGGTTCACACTTACACTCACTCACCCATTTGACCATAAACTGAAATATCAATCTCAATCTTAAAATAATGAATCCTAACTAGTCATTAGTTGGCCTGTGATACTCCAATACTGAAACTATGTATTGTGCCAAAACAAGAGCATTCACATTGCTAAACTCACAAACTAGTATTTAGTCACTTAGCCATAACACCAACTTACCTCATAATTTGTAATATTTTAAAGTTAAGAATTAATCTAAGTCTGCCTGAAATGCCTAGCCATGCTAGGTGTTATAGTGGCAACCTCTGTAATTAGTATTTTACTACATGTAAACCACACAATAACCAAATTCTGTAAACTCAGCATTGAACATTACAATGGTATAAAATACCGACAGGTTGTTAGGTAAGACAAATATGCAACAGTTAGGTATCTTTATTTCGAAACGTGAAGACGATGTAATCAATGCATCACCCTTAAAGTTTTGAGGTGGTCAGTCCCTCAGTCTGGAGAAGAGTATTGTTCCATAGTCTGAAACAATATTGTTTCATAGTCTGAAACAATATTGTTCCATAGTCTGAAACAATATTGTTTCATAGTCTGAAACAATATTGTTTCAGACTATGGAACAATGCTCTTCTCCAGACTGAGGGACTAACCACCTCAAAACTTTAAGGGTGATGGACTGATTACATCGTCTTCAAGTATCTTCTGCTTCTATCAACTTTTCTGTACTCGACTGAAGAAGTCTACTGTGTAGGCGAAACGTTTCGAAATAAAGATACCTAACTGTTGCATATGTGTCTTACCTGGAGTTTACCTGGAGAGAGTTTCGGGGGTCAACGCCCCCGCAGCCCGGTCTGTGACCAGGCCTCCTGGTGGATCAGCGCCTGATCAACCAGGCTGTTGCTGCTGGCTGCACGCAAACCAACGTACGAGCCACAGCCCGGCTGATCAGGAACTGACTTTAGGTGCTTGTCCAGTGCCAGCTTGAAGACTGCCAGGGGCCTGTTGGTAATCCCCCTTATGTGTGCATTGTAATCCTTATATAGAATAAACTTTGAATTTGAATTTGAATTTGAATTACCTTTGTAACTTGCTCAACTATCAAAACTTTGGGGCCCAGTCCCTGGACCCATTATGTACCTCTGGATTAATTAATTATTATTATAAGCATAACGAAGCGCTAAACCCTTAAGGGTCATACGAGCTGAGGGACTGATTAATACCTGAGGTATTGAAGCTAATTCTTAGGTAGCTTTGGAAAAAGGCTGGACAAGTGGGTGGTTGGGAATGGTTGGTTCAGAGAAAAACCTGCCTTGTATGGGCCTGTAGGCCTGCTGCAGTATTCCTCCTTCCTTATGTGTTTAGCCTACTCTGCTGGATAATAGGATACCTGTCAAATAGAGTATCCTCTGTCCTCTACCAAGGTTTTAGAAGCGAGTCTAAAGAAATGTCCCTAGGTACACCGCAGGGAGGAGTTCTCAGTCCCATGCTATTTAATGATCTGATTAATGCTCTCCTAAATGCTCTACCTGCCTCACCTAAACATATAGCTATACACTATGCTGATGACATCATGATCCATACAACAGGGCATAGGAAGATGAGCACCATTCTTAATGAAGTTCAAGCAATTTGTAATCGACTAGGCCTCATAATATTTTCCTCTAAAACAAAGTTATTAATAAGCAAACGACATCCCCTACCCACCTGTTTGCAGGGTGAAAACATTAGCTACGTTAAAACTTACAGATACCTTGGTGTAGATGTACCCTTTAATAAATCCACTATACCACAACTAAATAAGAAATGCAAAGATAGGCTAAATGCTCTCAAAGCTGTTGCTGGCTACAACCCCAACTATTTACCTGGTGCTAATGTGAGACTCAGGAGCTGGACAAAACTGGAAAATGAAACATTGCCACAACAAAATGCCACATTAGTTTCGTGTTAATATTTCCCATAGGAAATAATGTAAATCCAATTAAACCATTCCAGACACCCAAAAATATTAACAAAAAATACATTTTATAGATAATAAAAATAGTTTTGCATACAGAGGCAGGACTAAATTCGAGGGTCCACTGTATATCTATGAAACTCTGGTGGTTAAAGCTCTCGCTTCACACGGCGAGGGTCTGAGTTCGATTCCCAGTCAGGGTAGAAACAATAATCATAAGGCGTATTTCTGCCCCAGGCCCAGACTCGTGCAACTCGGTGTTCATCAAAAATTGCCTTCAGCATTTTATGGAGAGGAAGCATGGATACGGGTCGTCCCACACACACTAAAAACAACAGACATAGCCCCACTCCACAAAGGTGGCAGTAAAGCAAATGCAAAGAACTACAGACCGATAGCACTAACATCCCATATCATAAAAATCTTTGAGAGGGTTCAAAGAAGCAAGATAGCCAACAACCTGATTCCCATCAGCTACACAACCCAGGACAACACGGGTTTAGAGCAGGCCGCTCCTGCCTGTCCCAGCTACTGGACCACTATGACAAGGTCCTGGATGCTGTAGAGGATAAACAAAATACAGATGTAGTATACACAGGCTTTGCAAAAGCTTTCGACAAGTGTGACCAAGGTGTAATAGCACAAAATGCGTGATAAAGGAATAACGGGAAAAGTTGGTAGATGGATCTACAACTTCCTGACAGATAGAACACAAAGAGTAATAGTAAACAGAGTAGACCCAGGCAGCCACGGTAAAAAGCTGTTCCACAACGCACCGTACTCGCTCCCATTCCAAGCTTCATCCTCATTTCCGACATAGACAGAGATGTAAGCCATAGCTCCGTGTCTTCCTTTGCGGATGACACCCGGATTACCATGGTAGTTACCTCCATCGAAGACACAGCGAAATTCCAAGCGGACATCAACCAAATCTTCGAATGGGCCACTCAAAACAATATGAAGTTCAACGAGGAGAAATTTCAACTACTCAGATATGGGAAACTTGAAGAAATTAAAAATGTGTCAGGGTATACAACAAATTCTAATCATACAATAGAGCGGAAAAGTATTGCGAAGGACCTAGGAGTGATGATGTCAAAGGATCTCGCCTTCAAAGACCACAACAATGTATCTACCTCATCCGCTAGGAAAATGATAGGACGGATAATGAAAACCTTTAAAACTAGGGATGCCAAGCCCATGATGATTCTCTTCAAATTGCTTGTGCTCTCTAGGCTGGAATACTGCTGTACACTAACACTCCCCTTCAAGGCTGGCGACATTGCAGACCTGGAGAGTGTACAAAGAACTTTCACAGCACACATAAGTGCGATAAGGCACCTAAACTACTGGGAACGGTTGAAGGACCTTGATCTGTATTCCCTTGAACGCAGGCGAGAGAGATATATAATAATATACACTTGGAAGGTCCTGGAGGGATTGGGACCAAACCTACACATGAAAATCACCCCCTATGAAAGCAAAAGACTCGGCAGGAGATGCAACATTCCCCCGACGAAAAGCAGGGGCGCCACGAGTACACTAAGAGACAACACAGTAAATGTCCAGGGCCCAAGACTGCTCAATTGCCTCCCAGCATATATAAGGGGGATTACCAATAGACCCCTGGCTGTCTTCAAGAAGTCACTGGACAGGCACCTAAAATCAGTATCTGACCAACCGGGCTGTGGTTCGTATGTCAGCTTGAGTGCAGCCAGCAGTAACAGCCTGGTTGATCAGACCCTGATCCACCATGAAGCCTGGTCTCAGACCGGGCCGCGGGGGCGTTGACCCCCGAAACCCTCTCCAGGTAAACTCCAGGTAAACCTGTTGCTTATGTTTACCCATAAGTAAAATGGGTACCTGGGTGTTAATCGACTGATGTGGGTTGCATCCTGGGACACTGACCTAATTTGCCCGATATGCTCATTAACAAATGGCTTTCTGCATAGTAGTACATGTATATCATTGATGTAGCTAGGTCTGTATACCATGTTCATGTTTACTTAGAGTTTACTTGGAGAGAGTTACGGGGGTCAACGCCCCCGCGGCCCGGTCTGTGACCAGGCCTCCTGGTGGATCAGAGCCTGATCAACCAGGCTGTTACTGCTGGCTGCATGCAAACCAACGTACGAGCCACAGCCCGGCTGGTCAGGTACCAACTTTAGGTGCTTGTCCAGTGCCAGCTTGAAGACTCCCAGGGGTCTATTGGTAATCCCCCTTATGTATGCTGGGAGGCAGTTGAACAGTCTCGGCCCCCTGACACTTATTGTATGGTCTCTTAACGTGCTAATGGCACCCCTGCTTTTCATTGGGGGATGTTGCATCGTCTGCCAAGTCTTTTGCTTTCGTTGTGAGTGATTTTCGTGTGCAAGTTCGGTACTAGTCCCTCTAGGATTTTCCAGGTGTATATAATCATGTATCTCTCCCGCCTGCGTTCCAGGGAATACAGGTTCAGGAACTTCAAGCGCTCCCAGTAAACAGATGACAGCTAAAAGACTGAACAGTCCCTGGTTAACACCCAGCATCCTCAAATCCATAAATACAAAGCACCTATGCGAAAAACAGTACAGAATGGGTCACATAACCAGAGACCAAACAAAACGTTACTTGTCAATCCTAACCAGCCTGATAAAAAGGGCTAAAAAATTATATTATGAGAACAGATTATCCAACTTAAAAGGTGATATAAAAAAGACCTGGAAAACCCTATCAGAAATTCTAGGAACAAAAAAGATATCACGAAATAGGGCAACTGAACTAGCAAAACCAGATGAACCCGAACTCCCACCAACTGAAACAGCAAACAGACTCAACGATTTCTTCTCCACCACAGGGAAAAAACCTTGCCAATAAAATCCCAGGCTCAAATACCCCACGCAATGACTACCTCACTGGCAACTACCCGAACACACTATTCCTAGTTCCCACTAACCCAACAAAAGTCTCACTTATTATCAACACACTAAGAAACAAGACAGGAGATTTAAAAACCTTACCACCCTTTATATACAAAAAAGTGTCGCAAGTGCTGTCACCAACCACTGCAACACTTTCACAAATCCATCGAATCCTCTACCTTCCCTACAGTTCTCAAAATAGCGAGGGTCACCCCGATCCATAAAGGAGACCAAACAGACTTGAATAACTATAGGCCAATATCCAACTTACACCCTCTCTCTATAATCTTCGAAAAATTAATTCATAAGCGAATCTATTCCTACCTCATCTCCCACAACATACTCAACCCCTGTCATTTCGGGTTCAGGCCTAATAAAAAATACGAATGCTGCTATTATACACATGCTAGAACAAATATACACTGCACTAGAGAAAAAAGAAGTTCCACTGGGGATCTTCATTGATAATGCTCCCAGTGTATGGTACTGTGTCCATGCACTATACATTTATGTCATTGATATTTCTGTACAAACCGTACTGTCAGAGATATTATCTTGCAGTCTACTGATCTTGTTCTGTCTTCATAGTTCTTTAAGTTGACACATTTCATTATGATGGATAATGATTCTGCTAGTACCTAGCCGTACTGTCCTACTTTGTTCAATTTCGTTTGTTAGTGTTTTTATGACAATGTTTCGTAAACTTGTTTGAAAAAAACAAAATTATACTCGACATTCTCTTTATTTAATGCTTGTTTAGCTAATTCGTAAACTCTGTCATGCTTCTGGAGACCTGTGTGAGAGGGAATCCACAAAAGCTTAACTGTAATCCAACTCTTAATAATTTGTGTATACCTGTGCCTCACTTCACACACAAGTACGTTGCATTCAGGTTTCAGGCTATTTAGAGCGAGTAATGAGGTTTACGATAACAGAACTTCCCACCCTTCCACTGTCAAGGTTAAGAGAGCCATCAGCGTAGATATTATTTTTTTTGTGTGTGCAGATAGTGCTTGTTACATAGCAGTAGTCAAAGATAAGAAGTGTGTACGAATATTTTCTTGGGAGAGGGTAAGGAGGCATATATCGCATCCTACCTACCTGTCGGCCCTTTTCCATTCAATATAATAAGTTTATTTAGGTACAGGTACACATAAATACAGTTACATAAATTGTCATACATAGCAGCATGTGTAGATTACCTAGGATAACCCAAGAAAGTGAGACACAGTGTCATTTCCATTGGGGTCCTTGTAATACCTTATTATTTAAACCTTAAAAGTTTAGTAGATATTTAATATTTCAAGTACGTAACTTAAATTTTATTATTCAGTACCTGACCAACCGGGCTGTGGTTCGTACGTCAGCTTGCGTGTGGCCAGCAGTAACAGCCTGGTTGATCAGACCCTAATCCACCATGAGGCCTGGTTTCAGACCGGGCAGAGGGGGCGTTGACCCCCGAAACCCTCTCCAGGTAAACAAAAATTAGATACGTACGTCAGGACATACAGATGCAAATTCCCTTCAAGGCGAGTACCTGGTAACTAGCGAAGGATTCTTTAAACTAAATAGGCTACCATTTCTTTCTTGAATTAAGACTGGTTGCCTTCCATTCCCCAGGTGATGTACCACACATACGGATTTAACGCTTAGCCATGGAAACCGATAAAGTCCCTGGGAGACGAAACACTTCTCGTTAAAATGTCATAAACTGCATATTGAGTTTTATCAACATTAAATGTTATAAACCTTGGTAATAAATACCGACAAGTTGTTTTAGAAAAAACACGTAAACAAACACTAGGACATTTATTAGCAAATGTTTTAGTCCTGGGACTGTGATCACCACTTCTAACAGGTCACCATGCATCACTAACACTTCACTCTGCCTATATTTACTGTCTTTTAACCTCTGTATGTTAGAAGTGATCAAGGTCTCAAGACCAAAACGTTTTCTGATAAATGTCCTAGTGTTTGTTTACGTGTTTCTCTAAATCAACATTACATATATAAAAATAATGAGATGTTTATCAACATGGTAAAAAAAATAAACGCGAATTTTTAGTATTTAACAGTTTTCTTTTCTCAGTTACATTCCATTTTTCAATTCTCTACCATCCAATAAGGCAAAAAAGACGCATTTGTCTATAATCTGAATATCAAGTACCTCGTATAAGGTAGCAGACAGGAGAGCTATGGATCTGAAGTAAAATTTTGAAAATTGGTCTCTACGTAATCTTATAACGAGCCAAAGCTGCCTCTAATATATATCAGCACTGACAGAAAACAATCTTGTATGATGGTGAACAAAGATCTGGGTAGTAGCACGATGATGTTATTCGTAAATTTTAAGTGAAAAAGACCTCTCACAGGATGGGTTTGGCGTGCATACTTAATAATCAAAATTCTTTCTATCCAGGTACTATTACGATTAGTAGCTAAAATCTTATCTACAGGCGAGTTAATCTTGAAGGTCGCGCAACAAACAGCAGTAGAAATTATTTAATTCGTGACGGAAGTCACGAATTTGGAGAGAAATATGACAACGAGTTCCTGGCGGCCCCCATCCCCGTGGTGAGTCAGTCAGCTCCCTGGGTAGTGTGGGGAACACTGAGTGGGTGACGGGCTCCACCTTGCTAGGTGGTGGGCAGTGGCAGTAGTCATCCCTCTCCACAGTGGCAGTGTGTTCGTTGCTATAGTGGTAGAGGCATCGCTGCGTTGTCCCAGTGTGGGTGGGGTGCCTGCGTGTAGCGTGTAGAGCAACGCGGGTCCTCTGCTCTCGCTTCACCCCAGACGTGCTCCGACAGGCTGTGAGTACAGACTCATATGTTTCTTACGGTGTTGCCAGTTGCCACTACCACCATCTCCCCTTCCCTCGTCTGCCTCACTCCCTCGCAGTCTTGTTTGCTTCCAGTGAGATATTCACTGCCTAATAGGTTCATCCAGGGACATGTACAAAGGCATCAACCATGGCAACATCTGTAGACAAAGTCTCGTTCTTGAGGCATAGTTAACACCGGTGGCAGTATGGGAGATGCAGGTTGGTAGGTGCGTATGTTTGTGTACTCACCTAATCGTGGTTGCAGGGGTAGATTCATAGCTCCTGGTCCCTCCTCTTCACTGGTCGCTGCTAGGGTCACTCCCTTCATGAGTTTTATCATACCTCTTCTTAAAGCAGTGTATTGATCCTGCCTCCACTACATCACTTTCCAGACTTCCACTTCCCGACAACTCTGTGACTGAAGAAATACTTCCTAACATCCCTGTGACTCATCTGTGTTTTCAACTTCCAGTTGTGACCCCTTGTTATTGTGTACCGTCTCTGAAACATCCTGTCTCCATCTACCTTGTCAATTCCTCTCAGGATTTTACATGTCGTTTTTGTCCCCTCCCATCCCTCCTGTCCTCCAGTGTCGTCAGGTCGATTTCTCTTAACTTCTCCTAGTAGGACATGCCCCTTAGCTCCGGGACTAGTCTTGCTGCAAACCTTTGCACTTTCTCTAATTTCTTGACGTCCTTGACCAGATGCGGGTTCCAAACTGGTGCTGCATACTCCAATATGGGCCTGATGTGCACGGTGTACAGAGTCTTGAACGATTCCTAACTGAGGTGTCGGAGCGCTATTCTTAGGTTTGCCGGCGCCCATATGCTGCAACAGTTACTTAGTTGATGTGCACCTCAGGTGTGCCTGGTATTATACTCACCCCAAGGTCCTTTTCTTTGAGTCAGATTTACAGTCTTTGGCTCCCTAACCTGCACTCTGTCTGCGTTCTTTGTCTTTCCCCGATCTTCATAACTTTGCACTTGGGTTAAACTCCAGGAACCAGTTGCTAAACCAGGCTTGCAACCTGTCCAGATCCATTTGTAGTCCTGCTGATCCTCATCCAAGTGAATTCTCATTAGATTCACATCGTCTGCAAGCAGAGACACTTATGAGTCGATTACTTCCGTCATGTCATTCATATATACCAGAAACAGCACCGGTTTTAGGAAATCCGCTCGTCACGGGCGCCCACTCTGACACCCCGTCATGTACCATGACTCGTTGTTGCCTCCCTGTCTGGTATTCTCTGATCCACTGCAGTGTCTTTCCTGTTATGCGTTCCCGATCCTCTAGCTTCTGTACTAATCTCTTGTGTGTGGAACTGTGTCGAAAGTTCTACACAGAGAGAGAAGGGGTGTGCGTGTGTACTCACCTAGTTGTAGTTGCAGGGGTCGAGTCGCAGCTCCTGGTCCCCGCTTCTTCACTGGCCGCTACTCGGTCACTATTCCCGCTCCATGAGCTTTATCATACCACTTCTTAAAGCTGTGTATGGATCCTGCCTCCACTACATCACTACCCACACTATTCCACCTCTTGACAACTCTGTGACTGAAGGGATACTTCCTAACATCCCTGTGGTTCATCTGAATTTTCAACTTCCAACTGTGACCCCTTGCTGTTGTGTCCCATCTCTGGATCGTCCTGTCTCTGTCCACCTTTTCGATTCCTCTCAGTATTTTATATGTCTTCATCATATCCCCCCTATCTCTCCTGTTTTCCAGTGTCGTCAAGTCGATTTCCCTTAACCTCTCCTTGTAGGATATACATACCCCTAAGCTCTGGGACTAGTTTTGTTGCAAATCTTTGCACTTTCTCTAGTTTCTTTACATGCTTGGCTAGGTGAGGGTTCCAAACTGGCACTGCATATTCCAATATGGGCCTAACGTACACAGTGTATAGGGTCATGACTGACTATTTAGATGTCAGAATGCTGTTCCTAGGTTTGCCAGGCGCCTGTATGCTGCAGCAGTTATTTGGTTGATGTGCGCCTCAGGAGACGTGCCCGGTGTTATACTCACCCCAAGAGCCTTTTCCTTGAGTGAGGTCTGTAGGCTCTGGCTCCCTAAACTGTACTCCATCTGTGGTCTTCTTTGCCCTTCCCCAATCTTCATGACTTTGCTCTTGGTGGGGTTGAACTCCAGGAGCCAGCTGCTGGACCAGGCCTGCAGCCTGTCAAGATCCCTCTGTAGTTCTTCCTGGTCCTCCTCTGATTGAATTATTCTCGTTAACTTCACATCATCTGCAAACAGGGACACTTCAGAGTCTATTCCTTCCATCATGTCATTCACAAATACCAGAAACAGCACTGGTCCTAGGACTGATCCTTGTGGCACCCCGCTCGTTACAGGTGCCCACTCTGACACCTCGCCACGTACCATGACTTGCTGTTGTCTTCCTGACAGGTATTCCCTGATCCATTGTAAGCCGGGCTGTGGCTCGTACGTTGGTTTGCGTGCAGCCAGCAGCAACAGCCTGGTTGATCAGGCTCTGATCCACCAGGAGGCCTGGTCACAGACCGGGCCGCGGGGGCGTTGACCCCCGGAACTCTCTCCAGGTAAACTCCAGTGCCTTCCCTGTTATCCCTGCCTGGTCCTCCAGCTTTTGCACTAATCTTTTATGTGGAACTGTGTCAAATGCCTTCTTACAGTCCAAGAAAATGCAATCTACCCACCCCTCTCTCTCTTGTCTTACTGCCATCACCCTGTCATAGAACTCCAGTAGGTTTGTGATGCAGGATTTCCCATCCCTGAAACCATGCTGGCTGTCGTTGATAAGCTCATTCCTTTCTAGGTGCTCCACCGCTCTTTTGATAATTTTCTCCATGACCTTGCATACTATACACGTCAGTGACACTGGTCTGTAGTTTAATGCTTCGTGTCTGTCTCCTTTTTTAAAAATTGGGACTACACTTGCTGTCTTCCATACTTTCGATAGTCACCCTGTTTTGATAGATGTGTTGAAGATAGTTGTTAGTGGTACACAAAGTGCCTCTGTTCCCTCTCTCAGGACCCATGGAGAGATGTTATCCGGCCCCATCGCCATTGAGGTATCTAGCTTGCTTAGCAACCTCTTCACTTCTTCCTTGGTTGTATGTAATGTGTTCAACACTTGATGGTGTACCCCACCTTTCCGCCTTTCTGGAGGCCCTTCCGTCTCCTCTGTGAACATTTCTTTGAATCTCATGTTGAGCTCCTCACTTTGTGGTCATTTTTTGTAACCTCCCCTCCTTCCTCAGCCTGATTACCTGGTCCTTGATTGTTTTCCTCCTGATGTGGCTGTACAACAGCTTTGGGTCGGATTTGGCTTTCTCTGCTGTCATTCTTGTATTGTTTTTGGGCCTCCCTTCTTACCTGTGCATATTCATTTCTGGCTCTATGACTGCTCTCCTTATTCTCTTGGGTCCTTTGCCTTCTATACTTCTTCCATTCCCTAGCACACTTGGTTTTGGCCTCCCTGCTCCTTTGAGTGAACCACAGGCTCATCTTGGTTCTTTCGTTATTCCTGTTACCCTTGGGTACAAACCTCTCCTCAGCTTTCTTGCATATTGTTGTGACATATTCCATCATCTCATTGACTGACTTCCTTGCCAGTTCTCTGTCCCACTGAACCCTGTTCAGGAAGTTCTTCATGCTTGCATAGTCCCCTTTCTTGTAGTTTGGCTTCATTCGTCTGGTCCTTCCTGCTTCCCCCTCCACTTGTAACTCTACTATGTATTCGAAGCTCAGAACCACATGATCACTGGCCCCAAGGGGTCTTTCATATGTGATATCCTCAATATCTGCACTACTCAAGGTGAATACTAGGTCCAGTCTCGTTTGTTCATCCTCTCCTCTCTCTCTGGTAGTGTCCCTTACGTGTTGGTACATGACGTTTTCCAGTACCACCTCCATCATCTTAGCCCTCCACGTTTCTTGGACTCCATGTGGCTCCAAGTTCTCGCAGTCGATTTCCCAGTGGTTGAAGTCACCCATGGTCAGTAGCTTTGCCCTGCTCACATGAGCCCTTCTGGCCACTTCAGCCAGTGTGTCAACCATCGCTGTGTTACCTTCATCATACTCTTGCCTTGGCCTCCTGCTGTTCTGTGGTGGGTTGTACATCACTGCAATTACCACCTTGGGACCTCCAGACTGAAGCGTTATTTTATGTAATCTCTTGCTTCTCCTCTGTCTCCTCTCTCCAGCTCATCAAAATCTCATCGGTTTTTGATCAGCAGTGCCACTCCTCCACCCCCTCTGTTCCCTCTGTCTTTCCTCAGTATCTGATATCCCGTTGGAAAGATGGCATCTGTTATCATCCCTGTGAGCTTGGTTTCTGTGAGGGCTATGATGTCTGGTGATGTCTCTTTGACTCTTTCATGCCACTCCTCCACTTATTCGTTATTATATCAGCATTGGTGTACCATACCTTCAGTTTTCTCTCCAACACTATGTTTTGGGGGATCTGTGAGGGTGGGGGACCTGGCAGTGTGCTGTAGGATTCTACAGTGTAGTGTGGGGGGGGGGAGCTCTGAGTGTGGATTGTGGTCTGTGTTGGGATATTGTGTTTGGTTGTGGGGTTCTGGGGATGGTTCTGTGTGTGCTTGCTCTTGTTGCTCTGCCCTGCTCTGGTTGTCCTCTGCTGATTCTGTCCTTATCTCTCTTTCTAGCTCCTTTTGCTTTTGTGTCCTCTCCCTCAGCTGCTGTCGTTCTGTTTTTATTTTTGTCTCAGTCTAGGAATACCCTCTTGTATGCTGACGATTCCTTCAACCGTGGTTTCTCTTGCAGGATCCTGTTTTGCACTGTTTCTGTCCTGAAAATCAGCTTGGTCGGCCGTTTTCTCCCCTTCAAGTATTCCCCTATTCTCTGAAAATTTACAATCTCAGATATGTCCTCTTCACCTATTTCTTTGATGATGTTCTCAATCTCCTGTCTTTCTGCCTGCCATCTTTCATTGTATCTCCTTCCCTCACTCTCCTGAAGCCCATGAATAGACATTGACTTCGCCCTCTCCTCCTCCCATTGCCTTTTCCTCTGTCTGTAGTTCCTGTTTGTACTTGCAGTTTACCTGGAGAGGGTTTTGGGGGTCAACGCCCCCGCGGCCTGGTCTGAGACCAGGCCTCATGATGGATCAGGGTCTGATCAACCAGGCTGTTACTGCTGGCCGCACACAAGCTGACGTACGAACCACAGCCCGGTTGGTCAGGTACTGACTTTAGGTGCCTGTCCAGTGCCTTCTTGAAGACAGCCAGGGGTCTATTGGTAATCCCCCTTATGTATGCTGGGAGGCAATTGAACAGTCTTTGGCCCTGGACACTTGTTGTGTTGTCTCTTAGTGTACTCGTGGCACTCCTGCTTTTCATCGGGGGAATGTTGTATCTCCTGCCGAGTCTTTTGCTTTCATATGGAGTGATTTTCTTGTGCAGGTTTGGTACTAATCCCTCCAGGACCTTCCTAGTGTATATTATCATGTATCTCTCTCGCCTGCATTCGCAGGAATACAGATCAAGGACCTTCAACCGTTCCCAGTAGTTTAGGTGCCTTATCGCACTTATGTGTGCCATGAAAGTTCTTTGTACACTCTCCAGGTCTGCAATGTCGCCAGCCTTGAAGGGGAGTGTTAGTGTACAGCAGTATTCCAGCCTAGAGAGCACAAGCGATTTGAAGAGAGTCATCATGGGCTTGACGTCCCTAGTTTTGAAGGTTTTAATTATCCATCCTTTCATTTTCCTAGCGGATGAGGTAGTTACATTGTTGTGGTCTTTGCAGGCGAGATCCTCTGACATTAGCACTCCCAGGTCCTTCACATTACTTTTCCGCTCTATTGTATGGTTAGAATTTGTGGTATACCTGGAGTTTACCTGGAGAGAGTTCCGGGGGTCAACGCCCCCGCGGCCCGGTCTGTGACCAGGCCTCCTGGTGGATCAGAGCCTGATCAACCAGGCTGTTACTGCTGGCTGCACGCAAACCAACGTACGAGCCACAGCCCGGCTGGTCAGGAACCGACTATAGGTGTCTGTCCAGTGCCAGCTTGAAGACTGCCAGGGGTCTGTTGGTAATCCCCCTTATGTATGCTGGGAGGCAGCTGAACAGTCTCGGGCCCCTGACACTTATTGTATGGTCTCTTAACGTGCTAGTGACACCCCTGCTTTTCATTGGGGGGATGTTGCATCGTCTGCCAAGTCTTTTGCTTTCGTAGTGAGTGATTTTCGTGTGCAAGTTCGGTACTAGTCCCTCTAGGATTTTCCAGGTGTATATAATCATGTATCTCTCCCGCCTGCGTTCCAGGGAATACAGGTTTAGGAACCTCAACATTTTTAATTTCTTCAAGTTTTCAATATCTGAGTAGCTGAAATTTCTCCTGGTTGAACTTCATATTGTTTTGAGTGGCCCATTCGAAGATTTGGTTGATGTCCGCTTGGAGTCTCGCGGTGTTTTCGATGGAGGTCACTGCCATGGTGATCCGGGTGTCATCCGCATGGAGCTATGGCTTACATTTCTGTCTATGTCAGAAATGAGGATGAGGCTTGGAATGGGAGCGAGTACTGTGCCTTGTGGAACAGAGCTTTTTACATATCCATTTTCTCCCTTATTTTTTCTTGTAGTTCTTGGTGGCATTGTCGTGCCTCTGCATAAGACCTGTCCCCCCTCTACACCTTCAACCCCATCCCCCTCCACCATCCCTGCTCCCAGCTGCTCTTCCCCTTCATTCCTCGGCCCTGCTTGGTGGGCTGATAGGGCCTTAGCGTGAGTTTTATCTCCTTCCTTCCCGTTGGGCCCCCTCATTCAGTAGGGGTGTACCAGCTTCAGATGCTGTGTCTCCTGGTGTGTATGTGTGTGTGTTTTAAACGCGACAGGCGTGAGGGATGACAGTGTCTGATGCCAGCACAAAATAACAAGCAAAGAATGCTACCCCTTGGAGTACATACAGTGCCAGGGTAATAGGAGGTAATCGTTTTTATCCAAGGAAAGTAGAATAGCTCCATCGTTTCTTAGGTCAAGACTTAATGATAAGAATTTTTTAAAAATTTTTCTCGACAGACCTAAATTATATTCGGTGCTTATTTAATTTGGGCAAGCATGAGGAACGCTACCGGGACAAGTGTAGAAGTATTCAAGAGGAAACTCGACTAGGACCTCCATTAAGTGCCAGATCATCCAGGCTGTGATGGATATGTGGGCCACCGGGCCGGCAGCAGCAACAGCCTAGTTGACTAGGCAAGCACCAGACAAGCCTGGCCCAGAGTAGGGGCCAGGGAGTAGGAAAACTCTCGAAACTCACCAAGGGTATATCAGAGGTAAGGAATCATTTTGTTCCCGGAAGCTTGTGTGAGAGGAAATTCACAAGTTTAACTCGAATTATAGTGTGTGTGTGTGTGTGTGTACTCAGTATTTGTGGGTTGCAGGGATCTAGGGTCAGCTCCTGCCCTCCACCTTGATACTGGCCATGACTGCTTTCATACACAATAACTCATTAAGATAAGATAAGATTTCGTTCGGATTTTTAACCCCGGAGAGTTAGCCACCCAGGATAACCCAAGAAAGTCAGTGCGTCATCGAGGACTGTCTAACTTATTTCCATTGGGGTCCTCAATCTTGTCCCCCAGGATGCGACCCACACCAGTCGACTAACACCCAGGTACCTATTTGCTGCTAGGTGAACAGGACAACAGGTGTAAGGAAGCGTGTCGAAATGTTTCCACCCGCCGGGAATCGAACCCGGGCCCTCCGTGTGTGAAGCGGGAGCTTTAGCCACCGGGCCACCGGGCCACCAATACATTCAGGTGCTTGGCTACTGCGGGTGTTCGTGGCTCGGCTGATAGCGTCCTACTTGTACACTGAAGGATGGAAAACGTTGTCCAGGTTTCCTGATATCTGTTTACCAAGCATTAAGTAGGTAGGTACCTGGCTGTTAGTCGGCTGTTGTGGGTCGCACCCTGAGAATAAGTTTATTTACCTGGAGGGTGTTCCAAGGGTCAGCGCCCCCTCCTCCCGGTCTATGACCAGGCCTCGCGGTGGATCAGGGCCTGTGCAACCAAGCTGTTACAGCTGGTCTCAAGCAAACCGACGTACGAACCACAGCCTGACTGGTCAGGTACGCCTGCCGAGTCTTTTGCTTTCATAGGGAGTGATTTCCGCGTGCAGATTTGGGACTAGTCCCTCTAGGATTTTCCAAGTATATATTATCATGTATTTTTCTCGCCTGCATTCCAAGGATTACAGGTCAAGGGACTTCAACCGTTTCCAGTAATTCAGATGCTTTATTGTTCTTATATGTGCAGTGAAAGTTATGTATTTTCTCAAGATTTGCAATTTAGATGTGGTAGATATATTTTTATGATCTTTGAAAGTGAATTTCTCTGACATTATCACTCCCAGGACTTTGACATAGTTTTTCGTTCTATTGTGTGGTTGGAATTTGTTTTATAATCCGATCTAGTTTTTATTTCCTCGAGTTTTCCATAGCGGAGTAATTGAAATTTGTCTACAATGAACTTCATTTTGTTTTCTGAGGACTATTTAAAGACTTGGTTAATGTTCGCTTGAAGATTTGCAGTGTCCTCGATGGATGACACTGTCATGAAAATTCTGGAATCATCAGAAAAGATGATATAAGATATAAGCTACAACATGGTGTTGTGGCTTATATCTCTTGTGTTGTTAGCTATGAGAATGAGGAATAGGATGGGAGCGAGTGCTGTACCTTCTGGAACAGAGCTTTTTACTGTAGCCCCCCCTGACTTTACTCTGTTTACTATTACTCTTTATGCTCTATTTGTTAGGAAGTAATGATCCATCTACCCACTATTCCTCTTATTCCTTTATCACGCATTTTGTGTGCTATTACACCATGATCGCACTTGTCGAAGGCTTTCGCAAAGTCTGTGTATATACTACATCTGCATTTTGTTTGTCCTGCAGAGCATCCAAGACCATGTCATAGTAGTGGTCCAGTAGTTGTGAGAGGCAGGAGCGACCTGCTCTAAACCCATGCTACTCTCGGTTGTGCAACTGATGGTATCCAAGTGGTTGGCGATCTTGCTTCTTAGAACCCTCTCAAAGATTTTTATGATGTGGGACGTTAGTGCTATCGGTCTATAATTCTTTGCAATTGCTTTACTGCCACCTTTGGGGAGTGCGGCTATGTCTGTTGTTTTTAGTGACTGTGGGTTGACCCCTGTGTCTATGCTGTCGTGAAAGAGGTTTCTTGCTGTTCTTGATGAACACGCAGTTTCACGAATCTGGGCCTGGGGCAGAATGTATAGGCATGCCATTTATTGCTTTTTCAAAGTCCTGTCCTGTGGTGTTAGGATTATATCAGAATTTTTTTAATTAACCAGATTTTGAGTTTCGGTCATAAAAAATTCATTTTGATTGTCGACCCTGAGCCTGATTAACGCCTTACTAAACGCTGAGTCATACAAGGTCTTCAGTATCTCACTCATTTCTTTATGTAAGTCCAATCTCGTTTAAGCAGGGACCAAAGTACACATTAATATAGTACACGGACCAAAGTACACGTAAATATAGTTACACAAATTATCATACAGAGTAACAGATTTGTAAATTACCTAGGATAAAACAAAATAGTCAAAGCAACTTATTTCCTTTGGGGTCCTCGATTATTTCCAATATAAAACAGTCCCCGATGATTCACTGACTTCATCTTACCACATCTTACAGCAGAATGGGATGAGAGTAGTGTGACTCGCTTATATAGGCAGATGAAACGCCACGTTTATACCTATTTCTAATTTTGGCCGGCTGAGCAGTTATTTTATTGTTCACCTGCAGTTCATACTGTCAGTGGCAACGCAGAAGAACAGGATTACAGGACTTTTAATAAACCCCAGTGAGTGTAGTTACTTCTTTAAAAAATTATAGTCATTTCACAATTTTTTCACACAGGTAATCTTCGCAGTACTGTAAAAAATCGATCGGGAGAAAACATTCAGTTATCTTATCATTACCATTAAAAGCACTGGTCTGTATTTGGCTCCAGTTTCTTAAATAACAGATTGTTTTTCTAGCTTGTGCAAAATGTGGGTACAATATTAACGTTTTATGGATCCTATTTACAATGAGTGAGCTGTCATTTCCTGCATGGTGGTCTGCTTGGATTGAATATTTACAAACAAATATAATATTGTAGTGTATGGCTCTTTATACCCATGCCATTGGCATCTCCATACAAACTGTACTGCCAGAGATAATTATAGACTAGCCTTAGCTGAAGCGTGTCAGCGTGCCTCGTTGTGCTCCGGGTTTTTCGTGTTTTCACGGTCGCTCTTACGTGCTAGAACTTTAATTTGTGTCATCAATCCTATACGATACATCCCTCTAGCGCCTGGAACAAATCTTGGGCGGAAAACATTATATACTGAGTCAAAAAAGGAGAATTAGTGTGCACTAGCAGAGTTTACTGCCAGAGGGGAATCATAGGCCTGTCCCGTGTGGAAAAAAAATAATAATTGAACTTTTCATGTCAGAGGAAAGAAAGTCTCCCTGATAACATTGAGTATACATAGTGTATAGTGTATACTACAGGGGCTCCCTAGTATATTGATGATAAAGGCTAAAGTGTCATTTGAAAACAGGTGAATTTGTAAATGAAGTGATAAGCCTATAGAGGCAGGTGCCAGAAGTCGCCAGAACTTACCACAGGTCAGCTGTTTTTAATAATCTTCCTGGCTTGCCAGTGTACTCGCATATAACTAGTGATACCAGTGATTAGCAGAATACAGTGTTGTAGTAGCAACTAACCAGTATTATAATGGTACTTAGTGGAGTGGAGTGACTTTCATTAGTTTCTTTTTCTTGAAATACGAGACGTTACTGTGAATTTCATATAACCTGTAGTTACCAGCAGTCGCAATATACACAACGAGAAGCAATTATTACTACAGAAAAAGCGTCCTTCCTCCAAAATTTGCACCAGTCAACTATAGTGATAATATAGCATTTATTGTGGTGGAGACGGAAAAAAGAAAAAAAAAAAAAAAAAAAAAAAAAAAAAAAAAAAAAAAAAAAAAAAGAAAAGCCAGATACAGCGATTGATAAACAAGGAGGTGACCGTTCGTCATTGTAGGAGCTGCCAGATATCACCGGCTCTTCAACACGCAAGTTATACTTTTGTATCAGTCAAATCACATATTACTCGGGTAGATAATTTCCAGTAGATCCTTCATGTGTTAGCTCAAATCACCGACCAGTATGTTTTAAATAAGTGACCCACTGATCAGAGCAGATCGCCTGGCCCGAACCCTTGCCTGGTCCGAACCCTTGACTGGTCCGAACCCGGGACTGGTTTCAAACAGTTTCGTTGGACAATAAAGCAGACTGTAAACGGATGGGGTTGTAGGCGCCCTATAAACACAAACATTAAAAATCAGGAACGTGACGGTAAGCTGTCCAATATACAAAAAGAGTTAGAAACAGAAATACAAATAGCTAGAGCTTCATTTAAGGTTATTAATAGAATTTTCAAGAGGTTGCTAGTAGAATTTGCAGTAAATCAACCATTCAAATCATTATGAAGCCCTGTGTAGTCTGTGGTCAGTCAAACAAACGGGCTTCCACATGGATAAATTGTCATTTTTGTGGAAATTGGTGTCACGCCCCTTGTGCAGATATCCCAGAACTAGCTACAAGCAGTATTAAAACAGAGAAGTGTTTTTGGGTATGCTCAAATGAGGAAAATCTGTGGACTAAAATCACAAGGGTATTAAAAGAGGACAACATCAAAGCTGCTTTCATAGAAAACCTGGAAGCTTTCTACAACAGATGGGAACATAAAATGTCTGGGCTGAATGGTACTGCCCTTGATACTGGCCATGTAGTCATAAACTGTAAGGCTGGAGGTGATGTCCTGGTAGTCAGTAAATGTGGGGCTGATAGTGCTGTCCTGGGAGACAGTAATGGTGAAGCTGGAGGTGCTGTCCTGGGAGACAGTAATGGTGAAGCTGGAGGTGCTGTCCTGGGAGACAGTAATGGTGAAGCTGGAGGTGCTGTCCTGGGAGACAGAAATGGTGAAGCTGGAGATACTGTCCTGGGAGACAGAAATGGTGAAGCTGGAGGTGCTGTCCTGGGAGACAGAAATGGTGAAGCTGGAGATACTGTCCTGGGAGACAGTAATGGTGAAGCTGGAGGTGCTGTCCTGGGAGACAGAAATGGTGAAGCTGGAGATACTGTCCTGGGAGACAGAAATGGTGAAGCTGGAGATATTGTCCAGGTAGTCGGGAATTATACGCAGGAAGGAATACATATAAATGATCTCATAGGGGACAGGAGCCATAGTAGGGAAACAAGTGTAGTCAAAGATAAGATAAAACCAATATTGCAAACTAGAAATACCGCAGGAAATAGCAAACAAGAGGACTCCAATAGCAATAGTGAGGATAAATTACCAAAAACAACTGGTGGGAGCTCCATTGTTGGTGCTAGGGAGGATAGAAGTAAGACAGGGAAACATGCACCAACAGGGAATACAGTCACAGAAACCCAAGGCAAGCGGAAACCAAGCCTGTGCACATACTATGCACTTGGTATCTGCTGGCATGGGAAATCTGGAAAAACAGATGGGACATGCAACTATGACCACCCTAGAAAATGCCATGCCCATATGAAAACAGGAAAATGCAAACTCCCTTCCTGTAAGCTTTTTCACCCTGAAATGTGTACCTCTTCAGTACAGGAAAGACTGTGCTATAACTTAAATTGCCAGGCATACCATCTAAAGGGGACAAAAAGATACAAAACATCCAGGCCATGGGAAAACCTGGGTAGCCACAGCCACTCAAGAGGGAGAGGTTTTTTAGTGCCAGGAAGGAAAAAAAACTGGCAGGAAATGGCAGAAATCGTACACCAAATCCAGTCATTCCTGGAGTGGAACCACAGTCGATGGCCTCCACTCCAAACCAACAGATACAGATACTAATGCCGGAAAAAAAATCCCCCCCCAGTACCAACAATACCACCAGTCCGATAACATTCTTCTTTGCAAATATACAGGGTCTAAAGCCAGCTACAAACAACAAAATACCTTTCATCCGTGGACTGCTTGCAGAGGCAAAGGCAATGTTCGCGGCTTTCACTGAGACCCACATAAAGGATCACTTGGACAACGAAGTATGGATCCCAGGTTACAACCTATACAGATGTGACAGAGTGAACAGGCAAAAGGGGGGGGTTGGCCTGTACATTGCAGAGTCACTTGTTTGCACAGAACTGCTTAATGCCTCAAATGACGTAGTGGAAGTTTTAGCAGTAAAGGTCGAGAACCAAAACCTAGTCATTGTGGTAGTCTACAAGCCTCCGGATGCAACATCCCAGCAATTCCAGGAACAGCTGTTAAAAATTGACCACTGTCTGGAAAATCTTCCAGCTCCTGCACCCAACATCTTGCTCCTGGGGGATTTCAACTTAAGGCACCTAAAATGGAGGAATATAGCAAATAATATTGTTGCAGTAATAACACCAGGAGGCAGCTCTGATGAAAACTCACACTCACACGAGCTTTTAAATCTCTGCACAAAATTCAATTTAAACCAGCAAATAATAGAGCCTACAAGACTGGAGAATACACTAGACCTCATCTTCACTAACAATGATGATCTGATAAGAAATGTCACCATATCAAAAACAATATACTCAGATCACAACATAATTGAGGTTCAGACATGTATGCATGGAGCCCCAGACCGACAAAATGAGACTAGTCACGAGGGAGCATTCACCAAATTCAACTTCAATAACAAAAACATAAAGTGGGACCAAGTAAACCAAGTCCTAACCGATATAAGCTGGGAAGATATACTAAGCAACACAGACCCAAACTTATGCCTAGAACAGATTAACTCGGTGGCACTCGATGTATGCACAAGGCTTATTCCTCTAAGAAAAAGGAGGAGTAGATGTAAAATAGAAAGAGACAGGCGCTCCCTTTACAGGCGACGGAAAAGAATAACAGAGCGGCTAAAAGAGGTCAATATATCTGAAATGCGCAGGGAGACACTGGTCAGAGAAATAGCAAGCATCGAACTTAAGCTAAAAGAATCCTTTAGGAGTCAGGAATCGCGGGAAGAACTAAAAGCCATAAATGAAATCGAAAGAAACCCAAAGTATTTCTTCTCCTATGCCAAATCAAAATCGAGAACAACGTCCAGTATTGGGCCCCTACTTAAACAAGATGGGTCCTACACAGATGACAGCAAGGAAATGAGTGAGCTACTCAAGTCCCAATATGACTCAGTTTTTAGCAAGCCGCTAACCAGACTGAGAGTCGAAGACCAAAATGAATTTTTTATGAGAGAGCCACAAAATTTGACTAACACAAGCCTATCCGATGTTATCCTGACGCCAAATGACTTCGAACAGGCGATAAATGACATGCCCATGCACTCTGCCCCAGGGCCAGACTCATGGAACTCTGTGTTCATCAAGAACTGCAAGAAGCCCCTATCACGAGCCTTTTCCATCCTATGGAGAGGGAGCATGGACACGGGGGTCGTCCCTCAGTTACTAAAAACAACAGACATAGCCCCACTCCACAAAGGGGGCAGTAAAGCAACAGCAAAGAACTACAGACCAATAGCACTAACATCCCATATCATAAAAATCTTTGAAAGGGTCCTAAGAAGCAAGATCACCACCCATCTAGAAACCCATCAGTTACACAACCCAGGGCAACATGGGTTTAGAACAGGTCGCTCCTGTCTGTCTCAACTACTGGATCACTACGACAAGGTCCTAAATGCACTAGAAGACAAAAAGAATGCAGATGTAATATATACAGACTTTGCAAAAGCCTTCGACAAGTGTGACCATGGCGTAATAGCGCACAAAATGCGCGCTAAAGGAATAACAGGAAAAGTCGGTCGATGGATCTATAATTTCCTCACTAACAGAACACAGAGAGTAGTCGTCAACAGAGTAAAGTCCGAGGCAGCTACGGTGAAAAGCTCTGTCCCACAAGGCACAGTACTAGCTCCCATCTTGTTCCTCATCCTCATATCCGACATAGACAAGGATGTCAGCCACAGCACCGTGTCTTCCTTTGCAGATGACACCCGAATCTGCATGACAGTGTCTTCCATTGCAGACACTGAAAGGCTCCAGGCGGACATCAACCAAATCTTTCAGTGGGCTGCAGAAAACAATATGAAGTTCAACGATGAGAAATTTCAATTACTCAGATATGGTAAACATGAGGAAATTAAATCTTCATCAGAGTACAAAACAAATTCTGGCCACAAAATAGAGCGAAACACCAACGTCAAAGACCTAGGAGTGATTATGTCGGAGGATCTCACCTTCAAGGACCATAACATTGTATCAATCGCATCTGCTAGAAAAATGACAGGATGGATAATGAGAACCTTCAAAACTAGGGAGGCCAAGCCCATGATGACACTCTTCAGGTCACTTGTTCTATCTAGGCTGGAATATTGCTGCACTCTAACAGCACCTTTCAAGGCAGGTGAAATTGCCGACCTAGAAAATGTACAGAGAACTTTCACGGCGCGCATAACGGAGATAAAACACCTCAATTACTGGGAGCGCTTGAGGTTTCTAAACCTGTATTCCCTGGAACGCAGGAGGGAGAGATACATGATTATATACACCTGGAAAATCCTAGAGGGACTAGTACCAAACTTGCACACGAAAATCACTCACTACGAAAGCAAAAGACTTGGCAGACGATGCACCATCCCCCCAATGAAAAGCAGGGGTGTCACTAGCACGTTAAGAGACCATACAATAAGTGTCAGGGGCCCGAGACTGTTCAACTGCCTCCCAGCACACATAAGGGGGATTACCAACAGACCCCTGGCAGTCTTCAAGCTGGCACTGGACAAGCAACTAAAGTCAGTTCCTGATCAGCCGGGCTGTGGCTCGTACGTTGGTTTGCGTGCAGCCAGCAGCAACAGCCTGGTTGATCAGGCGCTGATCCACCAGGAGGCCTGGTCACAGACCGGGCCGCGGGGGCGTTGACCCCCGAAACTCTCTCCAGGTAAACTCCAGGTAAACTCCAGGTCCAAGTTGGACCGAAATGTCGTCGTGAGCTTCTCTCTTTTATGTGCGGGTTATTTGTGTATCGTTCCAGTCACGGTATTGTGTCTTTTTTTTTGTTACAAAGAAGCCATCAACGCAGGTGGTCACTGTGATATTTTTAGTGTTTAGATCGTGTGTGTGTGTGTGTGTGTGTGTGTGTGTGTGTGTGTGTGTGTGTGTGTGTGTGTGTGTGTGTGTGTGTGTGTGTGTGTGTGTGTGTATGTGTGTGTGTGTGTGTGTGTGTGTGTGTGTATGTGTGTGTGTGTGTGTGTGTGAGTGTGTGTGTGTGTGTGTGTGTGTGTGTGTGTAAGTAAGTAAGTTTATTCAGGTATACACAAATACAGTTACATAGAATTATCATACATAGCAGCATATGTGTAGAGAACCTAGGATAACCCAAAAAAGTCAGACAGTGACTTATTTCCATTGGGGTCCTTTTACCTTATTATTATAATATAAAGGTTATAATATTTTCTTATTATTCTACAATGAAGATAACATCTTATTATCATACTAAAAAGACTATCTACTACACGAGGGTCATTAAGACTATCTACAATACGAGGTTCATTACTAGAAATAAGGTAAAATTTACACGTATGTTAGCTAAAAAATAGAAAATCATTCCCCTCCCTTTCTGTAGCTACATTCATCAGACACCTTTTGGCACTCTTCTTGAACTGGTTCATACTATGACTGGCTTTGACATGTGCGGGCAGTCTGTTCCATTCCTTTATTGCTGTACAATAAAAGGTGTTTGACGCCTGGCCACTGACTGTGGGTACTACAAAGTTGTGCTCTCTCCCCTAGTACTATGATTGCTTTGGTTCCCAACCTTAACAAAATTGACAGCAAGATATTCTGGACACTGTTTGTGAGCAATTTTATAAACATGATTTAGCTTCAGTTGTTTTACTCTGTCTTCAACATTCAGCATATCCAACTGCTGTAATTCATCCTGGCCTACATGTGTGTGTATGTGTGTGTGTGTGTGTGTGTGTGTATGTGTGTATATGTGTGTGTGTGTGTGTGTGTGTGTGTGTATGTGTGTATGTGTATGTGTATGTGTGTGTGTGTGTGTGTGTGTGTGTGTGTGTGTGTGTGTGTGTGTGTGTGTACTCACCTAGTTGAGGTTGTACTCACCTAGTTGAGGTTGCGGGGGTCGAGTCCGAGCTCCTGGCCCCGCCCCTTCACTGATCGCTACTAGGTCACTCTCCCCGAGCCGTGTGTGTGTGTGTGTGTGTGTGTGTGTGTGTGTGTGTGTGTGTGTGTGTGTGTGTGTGTGTGTGTGTATGTGTGTGTGTGTGTGTGTGTGTGTGTGTATGTGTGTGTGTGTGTGTGTATGTGTGTGTGTGTGTGTGTGTGTGTGTGTGTGTGTGTGTGTGTGTGTGTGTGTGTGTGTGTGTGTGTGTGTGTGTGTGTGTGTGTATGTGTGTACTCACCTAGTTGAGGTTGCGGGGGTCGAGTCCGAGCTCCTGGCCCCGCCTCTTCACTGATCGCTACTAGGTCACTCTCCCTGAGCCGTGAGCTTTATCATACCTCTGCTTAAAGCTATGTATGGATCCTGCCTCCACTACATCACTTCCCAAACTATTCCACTTACTGACTACTCTGTGGCTGAAGAAATACTTCCTAACATCCCTGTGATTCATCTGTGTCTTCAGCTTCCAACTGTGTCCCCTTGTTACTGTGTCCAATCTCTGGAACATCCTGTCTTTGTCCACCTTGTCAATTCCTCTCAGTATTTTGTATGTCGTTATCATGTCCCCCCTATCTCTCCTGTCCTCCAGTGTCGTCAGGTTGATTTCCCTTAACCTCTCCTCGTAGGACATACCTCTTAGCTCTGGGACTAGTCTTGTTGCAAACCTTTGCACTTTCTCTAGTTTCTTTACGTGCTTGGCTAGGTGTGGGTTCCAAACTGGTGCCGCATACTCCAATATGGGCCTAACGTACACGGTGTACAGGGTCCTGAATGATTCCTTATTAAGATGTCGGAAGGCTGTTCTGAGGTTTGCTAGGTGCCCATATGCTGCAGCAGTTATTTGGTTGATGTGCGCTTCAGAAGATGTGCCTGGTGTTATACTCACGCCAAGATCTTTTTCCTTGAGTGAGGTTTGTAGTCTCTGGCCCCCTAGACTGTACTCCGTCTGCGGTCTTCTTTGCCCTTCCCCAATCTTCATGACTTTGCACTTGGTGGGATTGAACTCCAGGAGCCAATTGCTGGACCAGGTCTGCAGCCTGTCCAGATCCCTTTGTAGTTCTGCCTGGTCTTCAATCGAGTGAATTCTTCTCATCAACTTCACGTCATCTGCAAACAGGGACACCTCAGAGTCTATTCCTTCCGTCATGTCGTTCACAAATACCAGAAACAGCACTGGTCCTAGGACTGACCCCTGTGGGACCCCGCTGGTCACAGGTGCCCACTCTGACACCTCGCCACGTACCATGACTCGCTGCTGTCTTCCTGTCAAGTATTCCCTGATCCATTGTAGTGCCTTCCCTGTTATCCCTGCTTGGTCCTCCAGTTTTTGCACCAATCTCTTGTGTGGAACTGTGTCAAACGCCTTCTTGCAGTCCAAGAAAATGCAATCCACCCACCCCTCTCTCTCTTGTCTTACTGCTGTCACCATGTCATAGAACTCCAGTAGGTTTGTGACACAGGATTTCCCGTCCCTGAAACCATGTTGGCTGCTGTTGATGAGATCGTTCCTTTCTAGGTGTTCCACCACTCTTCTCCTGATAATCTTCTCCATGATTTTGCATACTATACATGTCAGTGACACTGGTCTGTAGTTTAATGCTTCATGTCTGTCTCCTTTTTTAAAGATTGGGACTACATTTGCTGTATGTGTGTGTGTGTGTGTGTGTGTGTGTGTGTGTGTGTGTGTGTGTGTGTGTGTGTGTGTGTGTGTGTGTGTATGTGTGTGTGTGTGTGTGTGTGTGTGTGTATGTGTGTGTGTGTGTGTGTGTGTGTATGTGTGTGTGTGTGTGTATATGTTAGTTACCATTTTGTCCTAGGCACATGTCGATTAGACACTAGGCCTGTTGTATTTGCGTGTGTGTGTGTGTGTAGTTACCAGTATGTGTGTGTGTGTGTGTGTGTGTGTGTGTGTGTGTGTGTGTGTGTGTGTGTGTGTGTGTGTTTGTGTGTTTTGTGTGTGTGTGTGTGTGTGTGTGTGTGTGTGTGTGTGTGTGTGTGTGTGTGTGTGTGTGTGTGTGTGTGTGTGTGTGTGTGTGTTTTAGTTAGTTACCAGTTTGTCCCAGGCACATGTCGATTAGACACTAGGCCTGTTGTGTGTGTGTGAGTGTGTGTGCGTGTGTGTGTATGAGTTTGTGTATGAGTGCGTGTGTGTTAGTTACCATTTTGTCGTAGGCACATGTCGATTAGACACTAGGCCTGTTGTATATGAGGACGTGTGTGTGTGTGCGCGTGTGCGTGTGCCTGTGCGTGTGTGCGTGTGTGCGTGTGTGTGTGTGTATGTATGTATGTGTGTGTGTGTGTGTGTGTGTGTGTGTGTGTGTGTGTGTGTGTGTGTGTGTGTGTGTGTGTGTGTGTGTATATGTGTGTGTGTGTGTGTGTACTCACCTATTTGTACTCACCTATTTGTGGTTGCAGGGGTCGAGTCTTAGCTCCTGGCCCCGCCTCTTCATCGGTTGCTACTGGGCCCTCTCTCTCCCCGCTTCATGAGCTTTATCAAACCTCGTCTTAAAACTGTGTATGGTTCCTGCCTCCACTACGTCATTTTCTAGGCTATTCCACTGCCTTACAACTCTATGACTGAAGAAATACTTCCTAATATCTCTCTGACTCATTTGTGTCTTCAACTTCCAATTGTGGCCTCTTGTTTCTGTGTCCCCTCCCTGGAACATCCTGTCTTTGTCCACCTTGTCTATTCCACGCAGTATTTTATATGTCGTTATCATGTCTCCCCTGACCCTCCTGTCCTCCAGTGTCGTCAGGCCGATTTCCCTTAATCTTTCTTCATAGGACATTCCCCTTAGCTCTGGAACTAACCTTGTCGCAAACCTTTGTACTTTCTCTAGTTTCTTGACGTGCTTTATCAAGTGCGGGTTCCAAACAGGTGCTGCATGCTCCAGTATATGCCTGACATACACGGTGTACAGTGTCTTGAACGATTCCTTACTAAGGTATCGGAATGCTGTTCTCAGGTTTGCCAGGCGCCCATATGCTGCAGCAGTTATCTGATTGATGTGTGCTTCCGGAGACATGCTCGGTGTTATACTCACCCCAAGATCTTTCTCCTTGAGTGAGGTTTGCAGTCTTTGGCCACCTAGCCTATACTCTGTCTGTGGTCTTCTGTGCCCTTCCCCTATCTTCATGACTTTGCATTTGGCAGGATTAAATTCGAGAAGCCATTTGCTGGACCAGGTGTCCAGTCTGTCCAGGTCTCTTTGAAGTCCTGCCTGGTCCTCATCAGATTTAATTCTCCTCATTAACTTCACATCATCTGCAAACAGGGACACTTCTGAGTCTAACCCTTCCATCATGTCGTTCACATATACCAAAAATAGCACTGGTCCTAGGACCGACCCCTGTGGGACCCCGCTCGTCACAGGTGCCCACTGTGATACATCATTACGTACCATGACTCGTTGTTGCCTCCCTGTCAGGTATTCTCTGATCCATTGCAGTGCCCTTCCTGTTATATGCGCCTGATGCTCTAGCTTCTGCACTAATCTCTTGTGAGGAACTGTATCAAAGGCCTTCTTGCAGTCCAAGAAGATGCAATCAACCCACCCCTCTCTCTCGTGTCTTACTTCTGTTATTTTATCATAAAACTCCAGAAGGTTTGTGACACAGGATTTGCCTTCCATGAATCCGTGCTGGTTGGCATTTATACTCTTGTTCCGTTCCAGGTGCTCCACCACTCTCCTCCTGATAATCTTCTCCATAATTTTGCATACTATACACGTCAATGACACAGGTCTATAGTTTAGTGCCTCTTTTCTGTCTCCTTTTTTGAAAATGGGAACTACATTTGCCGTCTTCCATACCTCAGGTAGTTGCCCAGTTTCCAGGGACGTGTTGAAGATTGTGGTAAGTGGCACACACAACATATCTGCTCCCTCTCTAAGGACCCACGGGGAGATGTTGTCCGGTCCCATTGCCTTTAAGGTATCGATGTCCCTTAGCAGTTTCTTCACCTCCTCCTCATCTGTATGTCGTCCAACACTTGTTGGTGTATTCCTTGCTGGTGTCCCCATCTGGTCTGTCCCCCCAGAGTCCCTCCTGTCTCTACTGTAAATACTTCCTTAAATCTCGTGTTGAGCTCCTCACATACCTCTTGATCGTTTCTTGTGAGTTCTCCACCTTCTTTCCTCAGCCTTATCACCTGGTCCTTGACTGTTGTCTTCCTCCTAATGTGGCTATACAGCAGTTTCGGGTCAGATTTGACTTTCGATGCTATGTCGTTTTCATACTGTCGCTGGGCCTCCCTCCTTATCTGTGCATACTCGTTTCTGGCTCTTCTACTAATCTCCTTGTTTTCCTGGGTCCTATGCCTCCTGTATTTTTCCATTCTCTGTTGCACTTAGTTTTTGCCTCCCTACACCTTCGGGTAAACCAAGGACTCGTTCTGGTCTTCCTATTATCTCTGTTTCCCTTGGGAACAAAACTTTCCTCTGCCTCCTTGCACTTTGTTGCCACATATTCCATCATCTCGTTTACTGATTTTCCTACCATTTCTCTATCCCACTGAACCTTCTGCAGGAAGTTTCTCATACCTGTGTAGTCCCCCCTTTTATAGTTTGGTTTGTCCCCTTCAGTTCCTGTTACCTTCTCCACTTGTAACTCTACTATATAGTCAAAACTCAGAACCACGTGATCGCTAGCTCCAAGGGGCCTCTCGTAAGTGATATCCTCAATGTCTGAACTACTCAAGGTGAACACAAGATCCAGTCTTGCTGGTTCATCTTCCCCTCTCTCTCTGATAGTGTCTCTAACATGTTGATGCATGAGGTGTTCCAGTACTACATCCATCATCTTGGCTCTCCATGTTTCGGAACCCCCATGGGGCTCCAGGTTTTCCCAGTCAATCTCCTTGTGATTGAAATCACCCATAACTAGTAACTTTGCTCCCCCCACATGTGCTCTCCTGGCCACCTCGGCTAGTGTGTCGACCATGGCTCTGTTGCTCTCATCGTATTCTTCTCTTGGTCTCCTGCAGTTCTGTGGTGGGTTATACATCACTCCAATGACTACTTTATGTTCTCCGGACTGAATTGTACCTACAATGTAGTCTCTTTCTCCAATCATGTCCATGCCTTCCATTTCCTCAAATTCCCATCGGTGTTTTATGA
>NC_091309.1:11949721-11999721 GCF_038502225.1 Cherax quadricarinatus
GAGATAAAACACCACAATTACTAGGAGCGCTTGAGGTTCCTAAACCTGTATTCCCCGGAACGCAGGCGGGAGAGATACATGATTATATACACCTGGAAAATCCTAGAGGGACTAGTACCGAACTTGCACACGAAAATCACTCACTACGAAAGCAAAAGACTTGGCAGACGATGCAACATCCCCCCAATGAAAAGCAGGGGTGTCACTAGCACGTTAAGAGACCATACAATAAGTGTCAGGGGCCCGAGACTGTTCAACTGCCTCCCAGCACACATAAGGGGGATTACCAACAGACCCCTGGCAGTCTTCAAGCTGGCACTGGACAAGCACCTAAAGTCGGTTCCTGACCAGCCGGGCTGTGGCTCGTACGTTGGTTTGCGTGCAGCCAGCAGTAACAGCCTGGTTGATCAGGCTCTGATCCACCAGGAGGCCGCGGGGGCGTTGACCCCGGGAACTCTCTCCAGGGAAACTCCAGGTAAACACACGAGAAGTATTTCCTGACGTTGGTCTTAGTCATATGATGACCCGCAGCTAGAGCTTTTGGTCATCTGACAGAGGCCTTCCGTTGGCTCACCGGTCCACCTCCTTTAAAAATTATAGTTATAATTATAACCATTCCTAGCTTATGAATAGTCTTGTCACGACACTGAATTCACGTATTCTAGTAGTTACAGATCAAGAATAAATTTTCAGTCTTCATTTTGTATTTTTCAAGTTTTTTAGTGTTTGTGGTGTTTTGCAGGATTAAATTTGGTGTATGGCAATCTATCAGCTACCTTCTGTAAGCAAAATAATCATTTTAGTCATTTTAACATTTGTTCCATAATTAGGATTATACCCTACAACTCTGCAGTGTACTTTAAGTGTCATTACACTGTTGGATTATGTCCTGTACGACTGTTAGTGTATATAGGACAGCGTTACTTAGATATTTATAGGACATAGTCAATAAATCTGCCGTTAACCTAGAATTTTGATAGTCTATTTTTATGGTTACCAGTGTCTATTTAATGCTTTTTGGTTTTCTCCTTTTCTCTACAGAAATTATAAGGCCAAGATTATCACAAGCTGTCTGTATATTCTTTAGAATGGTTTGCATTTCACGAAAAGTTTTAGTATATGCAAAAATATCATCAACGTAGCTAATTGTGATGTTCCAGGGGTAACTGGTACTGATTTTAGTAAGTTATTGCTTTATATATTAAACAGTGTAGAACTTAATACACCGCCTTGAGGAGTGTCAGTGTTACATTTATTTATTTTCACCTTTGAAGCACTAAAACTGTAGAGCAGCGTCCCTCAAGGAAGGTTCCTTGATGTTGGTGAGGGGCTCTTGATTTAGGGAATTGGATCTGTGCTCCAGTTCCCCGAATTAAGCCTGAATGCCTTCCACATCCCCCCCCTAGGCGCTGTATAATCCTCCGGGTTTAGCTCTTCCCCCTTGATTATAATAATAATAATAATGTAGAGCAGCGTCTCTGCTAGTGAGTTAATCGAGAATTCACAGTAACGGTAGACCACCAATGTTTATTTTAGCTAGTTCATATAGAATAACTTCTCTAATTGTAACATCGAGAGCATGTTTTAATATATTTGTGTTTTTTTTGACCCGGCGTGCAGCTAGAAATATTGTGAAAAAAAACTGGTACATCTTTGCCATATGTTCTTCATTTCTGTATAGTAGCCTGTTATTAAGTACCATCCAGCTAGTCAGTAAGATGTAGCGAAAATATCCACGTTGATTACTTTAAGGTATTGGCTCAGTATGCTTTATGTTCACGACGAAAGTACCTGACCTAGACATTGTAAGTTATATTTTATAATTCGAACGGAGAGGCACCTGGCACACGCCTCAACAATCTAACGATATCATAAGCGATATGCTCCTCAGTGGCGGGGTAATGGCAGCATATAGTATATACTCGGTATATAGGTATCACGCTCATGCTGTTTAATATAAAGTGGACTAGATCATATCTATCATTCGACGTACTTTTTATATTCTCCCTGATGTTAGGTGGTAACATGTAATAGCCAGACGTGCACAATTTGCCTGAAACTCATTTGTTTTGTGAAGTGGGGTTTGGGCGGACAACTTTTTTTTACTTTTCCAGTTTTTTTAAAAATACTCTTTCATGTTATGTTCATTTGATTTTGTTGATTTAGTCCAATAAAAAGATTTCCAAGTCAGTTTTTGTTTAAGCACCAAGACAGTATTGAAATAATTCGAGAGTCCTGAGTCACCTGTAAAGTATTTCCTGTTTCCCTATTGATTGAAGCTATCTCAGTTTGGTATCACCATAATATTTATGTTGTCCAGTATGTTGGCTTTTTCCCTGCTCATCGTTTTAGTTAACTCCCTTGTTTAAAACAAATGTGTGTGTGTTGAAATTACAAGACCTCAGTTTCTTGTAAAGTTTCTGATTTATTATCTTTGTACCAGAGATGCGATCAGTAAATTTAATATATTGTCCTTGAGCAACTGCTAAAAAGTTTCAGTTTTCCGCCAGGCAGGGAGACAGTGGCTGTGGTTGTTTTATGTGAGTAGTCAGACATAAAATCATGAAGAATGCCAGGAAAAATGCGTTATATATAAGAGAGTTCCTCCGTATACATCAGCTGATTGATTCTTATTGATGATTTGGATATTATATGCTTCTAAAAGGGGCATTAATCATTTTCCATTGATATTTGGGGTGGGGTTACTCAGGTTAGGTTGATAGCTGATAATAGTGGCAGGGATTACCACTAGTGTGTGTATGTGTACTTACCTAATTGTGGTTGCAGGGGTCGAGTTGCAGCTCCTGGCCCCGCCTCTGCTGGTCGCTACTAGGTCACTGTTTCCCTGCTCCGTGAACTTTATCATACCTTTTCTTAAAGCTATATATGGATTGTGCCACCACTACATCACTTTCCAGACTATGCCACTTCCTGACAGTTCTATGACTGAAGAAATACTTCCTAACATCTCCGTTACTCATCTGAGTTTTCAACTTTCAATTGTGACCCCTTGTTGCCGTGTCCCATCTCTGGGACATCCTGTCTCTGTCCACTTTGTCCATTCCTCTCAGTATTTTATATGTCGTTATCATGGCCCCCTATCCCTCCTGTCCTCCAGTGTTGTCAGGTCAATTTCCCTTCACCTTTCCTCGTAGGACATGCCCCTTAGGTCCGGTACTAGTCTCGTTGTAAACCTTTGCACTTTCTCTAATTTCCTAACGTGTTTGGCCAGGTGTGGGTTCCAAACTGGTGCTGCATACTTCAATTTGGGCCTGACGTACACGGTGTACAGAGTCCCGAACGATTCCTTCTGAGATGTCGGAATGCTATTCTTAGGTTTGCTAGGCGTCCATATGTTGCAGCAGTTATTTGGTTGATGTGCGCCTCAGGAGATGTGTTCAGTATTATACTGACCTCAAGATCCTTTTCCTTGAGTGATGTTTGTAGTCTTTGGCACCCCTAGATTGTCCTCCCCTAGATTCTCTTCCCTTTCCGGATCTTCATGACTTTGCACTTGACGGGGTTGAACTCCAGAAGCCAGTTGCTGGACCGATTGAATTCTCCTCATTAATTTACATCGTCTGCAAACAGGGACACTTCTGAGTCTATTCCTTCCGTCTTGTCATTCACATATACCAGAAAAAGCATCGGCCCTAGGACTGACCCTTTTGGAACTCCGCTCGTCACTGGTGCCAACTCTGACACCTCGTTATGTACCATCACTCGTTGTGTCCTTCCTGTCAAGTATTCTCTGATCCATTGCAATGTCTTTCCTGTTATTCCTGCCTACTCCCTAGCTTTTGCATTAATCTCTTGTGCAGAGCTGTGTCGAAAGCTTTCTTGCAGTCCAAGAAAATGAAGTCTACTCACCCCTCTCTTACCTTTCTTACTTCTGCCAACTTGTCTTAAAACTGCAGTAGGTTTGTGATGCAGGATTTCCCCTCCTTGAAACAGTGCTAGTTATCGTGTATAAGCTCATTCCTTTCTAGATGCTCCACCAGACTTTTCCTGATAAGCTTCTCCATGACTTTGCATACTATGCATATCAGTGACACTGATCTGTAGTTTAATGCCACCTGCCTGTCTCCTTTTTGGAAGACTGGGACTACATTTGCCGTCTTCCACACCTCAGATAGTTACCCTGTTTCGATAGATGTATTGAAAATCGTTATTAGTGGCGCACATAGTGTCTCTACTCCCTCTCTTAGTACCCATATAGAGATGTTGTCCGGTCCCACTGCCTTTGCGGTATCTAGTTCACTTAGCAGCCTCTTCACATCCTCTTCTGTTGTATGTAGTGTGTCCAGCACTGGTTTGCTGGAGTCATTTCTGTCTCCACTGAAAACACTTCCTTGTATCTCGCGTTGAGCTCATCGCATATTTCTTTGTCGTTTCTTATGATCTCCCCTCCTACCTTCCTCAGTCTGATTACCTGATCTTGACTGTTGTTTTCTTCCTGATGTGGCTGTACAACAGCTTTGGGTCAGATTTGGCTTTCGATGCTGTATCATTCTTGTATTGCTGCTGGGCCTACCCCCTTATGAATGCTTATTCATTTCTGGTTCTTCGGCAGATCTTATTTTTCTAGGGTCCTTTATCTTCTGTACTTTTACCATTCTCTAGAGTACTTAGTTTTGGCCTCTCTGTACGTTTGGGTGAACCAAGGGCTCGTTTTGGTCTTCCCATTGCTTCTGTTGCCCTTGGATGAAAACCTCTCCTCTGCCTCCTTGCATTTTTTGGTCATATATTCCATCATTTCATTTACTCTTTTTCCCACCAGTTCTCTTTCCCACTGTACCTCATGCAGGAAATTCCTTATGCCTCTGTAGTTCCCTCTTTTGTATTTTGGCTTTCACGGTCCTACTTGCGCTGTTTCCTTCTCCACTTTTAACTTACAATGTATTCAGAGCTCAGAACCATGTGATCACTAGCTCCGGAGGACCTTTCATATGTGATGTCCTCAATGTCAGAACTACTCAAGGTGTATATGAAGTCTAGCCTTCCTGGTTCATCCTCTCCTATTTCTCTCTCTCTAGTAGTGTCCGTGACATGTTGATGCATGAGGTTTTCCAGTACCACCTCCATCATCTTAACTCTTCACGTTTTTGGTCCCCCATGTGGCTCCAGGTTTTCCCAGTCAGTCTCCTTGTGATTGAAATCACCCACATGGGCCCTGCTGGACACCTCAGCTAGTATGTTTGCCATTGCTCTGTTGCTTTCATTATATTCTTGTCGTGGCCTTCCGCTATTCCGTTGCAGGTTGTACATCACTGCACTCACTACATTGGGACCTCCAGTTTGAAGTGTTCCTACTATGTAGCTCCTTGCTTTCAGTCTGTCCATTCCTTCCATTTTCTCAAATCTCCACTTTTTTTTTTTTTATGTCCAGTGCAACTCCTCCTCCCCCTCTGCTCCCTCTATCTCTCCTCAGGATCTGATATCCGGATGGAAAGATCGCATCTGTTATCATTACCGTGAGCTTTGTTTTCGTGAGTGCTATGAGGTCTGGGAATGCTACTCCTCACATTTATTTGTTATTCTGTCTGCGTTGGTGTACCATACCTTCAGCTTCTTTTCTAATACTGTGGTCGGGGGGGAAGGAGTTGGAGACCTGGCAGGATGCTATGGTAGGATGCAGTGAAGGTGGAGTTTGTGGTGGGAGCGGGGGTTGGGCTACGGGCACAGTGTGTACTCACCTAATTGTGGTTGCAGGGGTCGAGACTCAGCTCCTGTGTGTGTGTGTGTGTGTGTGTGTGTGTGTGTGTGTGTGTGTGTGTGTGTGTGTGTGTGTGTGTGTGTGTGTGTGTGTGTGTGTGTGTGTGTGTGTGTGTGAGTGTATGTGTGTGTGCGTGCGTGTGGAGGGATAGCTGCCCACCCGGTCTAGTCTTACCCCTCTCCTCCATTCAGAGACAGACGCCAATATAAGCTCCACCCGCATGGTTACCTCACCACCTGTAGAAAGAGAAAGAGCGAGAGATCTGGCTGCAAGCAAGCTTGGCAACGCAAGCAGGCTAACTGATTGCTAACCCAAGCAACGCTTGCTGGCTGATCTGGCTAAGCAACGCTTGGCGGCAGCTGATCTTCGCTGGCTAACGGCAGCAGCAGGCAGCTGCTGCATGCTCGCTATAGCCAGCAGGCAGCAGATTGCTGCCAGCAGCAAGCGCTAACGGTGCTAGCCAGCTTAGCAGCAGGCAGCAACGCCTGCTGGCTGCGATACTACGCAGCAGCAGGCGGCTTACTGATTAACCAGCTGACGCAGCAGGCGCTTGCGGACCTGCTGGCCAGCAACGCTTGCTGCATTGCATGCAGCAACGCTTAACATTTGCGGCTTGCTGCTGGTATGCTGCAACCCAAGCAGCCAACGGCGCAGTGCCAGCCCAACGGCAGGCAGGCAGCGCTGCTGATGATGCTGCCTTAAGCCGCTGCTGATGCTGGCTGCTTAGGCAGCAGCAAGCGCGATTAAGCAACAACGCAACGCTGATTGCTGCAACGGCAGCAAGCGGTGGCTGCTGCCCAACGGCAACGCAGCTGCTGGATCACTGCCTTGGCAGCAACGGCAGCTGCTGATAACTGCTGCGGACTAACCTGCGGTTGCTGTAACGCTGCTTGCTGGCTGGCTGCTGCTAACCTTGCTGGGGATGCTGCCAGGCAACGCTAACTGAGTGCTGCAACCAGGCAGCAGCGGCTAACTGGTTAACAGCAGCTGGCTTGCTAACGCGATTCCTACTGCCAGGCAGCAGCAACACGGCCGGCTGCTGGCCAGCAGGCAGCTGCTGGTGCTGCTGCTAGGCAGCAGGCAGGCAGGCAGGCAGGCAGCAACGGCGCTGCAACGGATGCTGCCCAGCAGCAGCGGCTACGGTGCTGGCCTTAACGCGCTGCGCGGTGCCTGCCACTGGCAGGCAAGCGGCAGCGCTGGTGCTGCGGAGGCAGCAAGCGCGCTACGGATGCCAGCAGGCAACGGCAACAGCGGCTTAGCAGCATTAACAACTGGCAGCAGCGGCAGCTGCTGGTGGCTGCTGCAGGCAGCAGCTTAGCAACGGTGCTGCCTGCTTGGTAGCTGACAGCGGTGCTGCCAGCCAACGGCAGGCGGCCCGGCAAGCGGTGCTGCCAACGGCAGCATGCTTACGGTGCTGCCTAACCCGGCAGCAGGCAGCAGCACGGATGCTGCCAAGCCCAGCAAGCCAGGCTTGGCAACGGTGCCTGGCTGGCTAACAGCAGCAGCAGCTTAGAGGTCACTGCCCAACGGCAGCAGCAGCGCTGCTGGATGCTGCTGGCAACAGGCAACGGCTGCGGTGCCTAACGGCAGGCGGCGGCAACGCGGTCACTGCTGCTGGCAGCAGCGGCTGCGCGGTGCTACTGCCGAGCGGCGGCAGCTGGATTACTGCTGTTTGGACGAGCAGGCAACGGATTCGCCTGACCGGAGCAGCAGCAGCAGCAGGCAGCAACCGGCACAACGGTTGATAACCCAGCAGCAGCAAGCAACGGTGCTGCGCAGGCAGCAGCGGCGGCTTGCTGCGATGCTGCCAGGCGGCAGCGGCACGGCGGCTGCTGCCCGGCGTAACAGGCAGCGGCTTAAGCGGATTGCTACTGCTGGCAAGCAGGCAGCCGGCCAGGCAGCAGGCAGCAACAGCAGCTTGCTGATTGGCAACGGCAGCAGCAGGCAGGCAGGCTTGCAGGCAACACTGCTGGATCACTAACAGCAGCAAGCGGCTGCACGGTGCTGCCAGCAGGCGGAAGGCAGGCAGGCAGGCAGCTAACTGGATGCTGCTGCCCAGCAGGCAGCAGGCAGGCAGGCAGGCAAGCAGCAGCAACGGCAGCGGTCATTGCTTGGCAGCCGCAGCAGGCAGGCAGCAGCAGCAAGCAGCAAGCCGGACGCTACCAGGATGCTGCAGGCAGCAGCAGCGGCTGCTGGTGCTGCTGTAACGGCAGCAGCAACGCTGCTGGTCGCTGCGCCCAGGCAGCAGCAGGCCCAGCGGCAACTGCGCCTGCTGATGCTGCAACCAACGGCAGCAGCAGCAGGCAACGGATTACTGCAACTTGGCAACGCTTTAACGCATTACTGCTCGCAACAGCGGCAACGCGATTACTGCCCAGCAGCCAGCAGGCAGGCAGCTGCTGGATGCTGCCTAGCAACGGCATGCTGCTGGGGTGCTGCCATGCAGCAGGCAGGCTAACAACGGATTAACCTGCGAGGTTGGCAGCTGCTGGATTGCTGCTGCTGGCAGCAGCAGGCGGAGGCAGCAGCTGCTGGATTGCTGCACCAACGCTTGCGCTGCGCGGTGCTGGCCAACGGCAGCATGCTGAAGTGCTGGCGCATGCAGCAGCAGGCAGGCACCGGTCTGGCCTGCACTGCCCAGCAGCAGCAGGCGCCTGGCTGGATGCTACTGCTGCAAGCGGCAGCAGGCGGCAGCAGCGGCAACAGCAGCTGCTGCGGATTGCTCGCCCTTGGCAACGCGGCGGCAGCGGCGGAGGCAGCGGCTGGCTGGTCAACCAACGGCGGCCCAGCAGCAACACGGTGCTGCCAGCAGCAGGCAGCAGCGGAGCAGCGCTGCTGAACGTTGCCTGCTGCCTTGGCAAGCGGCCCCAGGCAGCAGGCAGCAGCCAGCGGCAACAGGCAGCAACAAGCAACAACCGCTGATGTTAACGGCAGCAGCAGCAGCAGCAGCAACGGCTTGAGCTGCTGCTGGTCACTAACAGCAGCTTAGCAAGCAGCAACTGCTGATCGCTGCCAGGCAGCAGCAGCAGCTGCTGGCTGCGCCGGATGCTGTAGCAGGCAGCAGCAGCAAGCGCTGCTGGATGCTGCTGGCAAGCAGCAGCAGCTGCTGGATGCTGCTAACAGCAGGCAACTGCTGGTGCTGCCCAACAAGCGCCGGCAACGCTGGATTGCTGCCAGGCGAGCAGCGGCAGCGCAACTGGATTGCTGCCAACGGCTGCTACGGTCGCTGCCCAGCAGGCAGCAGCGGCGCAGCGGTGCTGCCAGCGGCAGCAAGCAACGATTGCTGCTGGCCAGCGGCGGCAGCGGCGGCGCTGCTGATGCTCGCAGCAGCAGCAAGCCAGCACCGCTGGGATGCTGGTTAACGCTTAGGCAAGCAACCGCTGCTGATGCTGCCCAACGCAGGCAGCAGCGCTGCTGGATGCTGCGCCAGCAAGCAGGCAGCAACGGCGCCGCGGATCCGCTACCAACGGCGGCAAGCAGCAACGTTGATGCGGTGCGCAGCCCAACGGCAGCCGCTGCACGGTCGCTGCCAACGGCAGCAGCAGCAGCGGTGCTGCAACGGCCCAGCGGCAGGCAGCAGCGGCGCGCGGTGGTTCATAGGCAACTGGCAGCAGGCGGAGGCCAGCTGCTGCCTGGGATGCTGCCAGCAGCAGCAAGCGGCAACGGTTACTGCCAAGCGGCAGGCAGCAGCAGCATGCTGGATTGCTGCAGCAGCAACAGCAGGCAGGCAGCTTGCTGATGGATCACTGCCCAGGCAACGGCAACGGCTGCTGGATGCTAGCCAGGCAGCAGCAACGCTTGGCTGGTACGGTGCTGCCAGCAGCAGCGGCAGGCAGCAGGTGCTGCCAGGCCAGCAGGCGGCTGCGGTGGCTGCTTAGCGGAGGCAGCAGGCAACGGTGCTGCCTTAACCCGGCAGCTTGGCAGCATGCGCGGTGCTGCCCGGCAGCAGCGGCTTAACGCATTGCTAACTAACGAAGCAGCGGCAACGGATTGCTGCTGGCCCAGGCAGCAGGCAAGCCGGTGCTGCCAGGCAGCGGCAAGCAGCGGATTGCTCGCGCCGGGCGTAGCGGCCGGAGCAACGCTTGATTAACTGCAACAGGCAGCGGCAGCAACGCAGCCACGGCGCTGCCCGGCAGGCAGCGGCGGCAGCTGATTGCTGCCTTGGCGCAGGCTGCTACCGGTGCTGCGGCCAAGCCGGCAGCGGCGGCAACCGCTGGTGCTGTAGCAGGCAGCAAGCGCTGCGCTGATGAAGTAACCAAGCTGCTTCTGCATTGTTGCTGTTACTGTTCCTGATGTAGCAACTGCCGTTTGTGCTGTTATTTTCGCTGCTGCTGAGGCTGTTGGTATTTCAGTTGCTGTTGTTGACTGTGCAGGAGCAGATGCTGTTATGGCTGTTGCTGCCTGTACTGCTGCAGGAGCGCTTTGCATATCATCACTTGATTCTCATGTCCCAAGTGAGAGATATCGATGGTATTTACGCTGCTATATCTCGCTCCTTACGGCATGAGGTGCCGACAAATTTTCCGAGTTATTCGTCGAGTGCTACCGCGAGATATCGTGCGGTATTGATGCCTTCAACCACTTAGAAGAGGACCAACCAAGGCACACCAGACCCCTGAGTCCAGCACGGGTAAATTAGTGGTCACTGCTGCTGTGGGTCCTATCCTGGTGATACTCAGACCATTGAGTCCAGTTCCTTTAGTTTCTGCCGCTTGAGTGGCTAGTTAACTGTGCACCCGCGGTTCATCCTGTGAACGGCTAATTTTAGTTGTGCCGCCTGAGGCTAATTTATTGTGCACTTTGCACTCATCCTGTGAGCTGTAGCGCAGAAAAAAAAAACAGGATTACGGAGGTCACAATGGGTCTATGTTATACGCCACTGAACATTGTTACAGTCACTAGAAAGGAATATTAGTCATTTCATATTTTACAATTGCTCATATAGTTGACATACACAATACAGTGTGGAATTCAGTCTCAAGAAATTGATGTTTTATTGCCACTAATAAAAGAAAACGGTCATAACGGGGTTGCAATCTCAGTCGATGCAAAGCGTGAATACGGCCTCAAGATATCAGATATCTTATCATTAACAGTGAGGTGTTTTGCCATATCTTGTAAGATATGAATGGAGCTGTTTTTCAGAGGTTAGATGTTTAGATATTTTAGGGTGTAATATTTTAGTGTGTGGCCCTGTCTCTGTCCACACACTTTAATGTCGTTGATATCTGCAAACAAACTGCCAGAGATATTTATAACCTAGTTTTTGACTAGCAGTAACAGCATCTTGCAGTCTGTTGATCTTGTTACTTTTCCCAAAGATATGTTTGGCTTCCCATACCACGGGCGGGATTTGAACCCGCGGTCAGAGAGTCTCAAAACTCCAGACTGCCGCGTTAGCCACTGGACCAGCTAGCTTCAATAAGATTCATCCAACTAGGTGTATTTCTACACCATAGGAAGGTTAGCATAGGCACCAGTGTGTCCACAAATGCAAGTTTTTACAGACGAATCGTATTGAAGCTAGCTGGCCCAGTGGCTAACGCGGCAGTCTGGAGTTTTAAGACTCTCTGACCGCGGGTTCAAATCCCGCCCGTGGTATGGTTTGTTTGCAATCGTGTCATTACAATTTCGTGAGTCAGATATGTTTGACTTGACACATTTCATTATGATGTATAATGGATCTGCTAGTTTCTATCTGTACTGTTCTACTTTCGTCAAGCTCGTTTGTTAGTTCCTTTCTGGCAGTTTCGTAAACGTCTGTTCGAAAAAATTATAATTAACATTCTCTTTATTTAATGCTTGTTGAGGTAATTCATTATCTTTGTCATGCTCCTGGAGGCCTATGTGAGAAAGAATCCACAAAAGCTTAACTGTAATTCATTTATTAATAATTTATGTATATAGTATGTGCCTCGCTTCGTGCACAAGCATGTTGCAGTCAGGCTTTAGGCTATTTAAAGCGAATAATGAGGAAAGAGTCAGTTCCACTTAAACTATGTGAGTGGTCGGAATTTCCACAAACTTGAGAGCCATAAGTATGATAAACAGCTCATTTCGTAAGGTCATTAATTTAGTAGATATTCATTTTAATACACCTCTGTATTATAGTATCATCAGAGAGGTTAACAATAACAGCACAACCTACCATCCCACTGTCAAGGTTCGGGGAGCCATCAGCGTTGTGTCATAGTATTCTTTGACCTCAGGTCGTATATGTGTTCCAGAACACTGATTTTAGAAAGTAATCGAAGTTGAGGATTATGCATGATAAGTTTCTTGAAGGGACTGGTGGCCATAGATATATCAAAAGCTGTTTTCTGCTAGGGTGGCAAGAAATGCTTCTATATCCTAGCATGATACAGTTCGTGTAGTTCAAACATTTTTATGTATGTGGCTGTTATTTTAATCCGTCTTGATTTACTTGTCACATAAATTATATGTTCTAGTAATTCTGTAGAGACAATATTGTTTTGATACAATGTAGCATCTTCAGTCTTACCATGACGTTGATTTGACGTGTTGATAATATTAATCAGCATCACTTGATATACCTACCTAATTCTTTTCTTATGTGTATTATGGTGGTTTTAGGACAACCCAGAATAATTATCAGGGTTTCATTTATTTTTTCGAGTCTTTCAGTGAAACCTACAGGATTAAAGTACGATAAAGCACCTAAATTACTGGGAACAGTTGAAGTCCCTTGGTTTTGTACTCCCTGGAATGCAGGCGAGAAAGTTAAATGATAATATATACTTGGAAAATCCTAGAGCGAATAGTCCGAAATCTACACAAGAAAATCACTCCCTACGAAAGCAAAAGACTGGGGGGGGGGGGGAAATGTGGACAAGCACCTAAAGTCAGTTCCGGATCAGCCGGGCTGTGGCTCGTACGTTGGTTTGCGTGCAGCCAGCAGCAACAGCCTGGTTGATCAGGCTCTGATCCACCAGGAGGCCTGGTCACAGACCGGGCCGCGGGGGCGTTGACCCCCGGAACTCTCTCCAGGTAAACTCCAGGTCCCCCAATGAAAAGCAAGGGCATCACGGGTACGCTAAGAGACAACTCAATAAGTATCAGGGGCCCAAGACTGTTCAGTTGCCTCCCAGCATACATAAGGGAAGATTAACAATAGCCCCCTGGCTGTCTTTAAGAAGGCGCTGGACAGGCACCTAAAGTCGGTACCTGATCAGCCGGGCTGTGGTTCGTGCGTCGGTTTACATGCGGCCAACCGTAACAGCCTGGTTGATCAGGCCCTGATCCACCGCGAGGCCTGGTCACGGACCGGGCCGCAGGGGCGTTGACCCCCGCGTCCCTGGGGTATATTCCAAGTACATGGTAATCTATCAACGATTTTATATATGTTAAGTATATCACCTTTGCGCCATATTCGGAATTATACCCTACAACAGTTCTGACAGATTAAAGTCTATGCTTACACTGTTCCTTAATTTTATTCACAGCTATTAGTGTACATGGAACAACTATTAGTGTACATGGAACAGTAATATAGGTATTTACAGGACACAATCCATAGACGCTAGTTTGTTGTGTACCCGCAGCTCATCCTGTGAACGTTGGCACTAACATAGAATTACGTAAAGAAGTCACAGGCACCTAAAGTCAGTAGCACCTGACCACCCGGGCTGTGGTTTGTACGTCGGTTTGAGTGCGGCTAGCACTAACAGCTTGGTTGATCAGGCCCTGATTCACCACGAGGCCTGGTCATGGACCTTTCCGCTGGGGCGTTGATCCCCGGAACACCACCCTCCAGATATACTGCTAGTCGAGTAGGGGCAGCGGGCACAAGGGCACATGCCCTAATATCTCCGCCTGCCCCCCGTGACCCACAGAAAGATAGTTTAAGTTTAATATGTTTATTATGCACCCCATACCCATCCTGTGGGCGGTAGTCACCCCATACCCATCCTGTGGGCGGTAGTCAAAAGATTACAGAGGTACATAATTGGTCCAGGGACTGGACTCCAAAGTTTAGATAGCTGAGCAAGTTACAGAGGTAATGAACTCACAATTTACAAAGGTAATGAACTCACAACTTACAAAAGTAATGAACTCCGGGTAGGTCTAGTCACAATCATGACAAGTTACAAAGGTATTTACAGATTAGAGAGGTACATAATGGGTCCAGGGACTGGGCCCCCAAAGTTCTGATAGCTGAACGAGGTACAAAGGTAACGAAAAATAGTGTGTGGGATTTAATGTCTCTCCCGCCCTCGCCAGCAGGACAGTGATGATGGAGTTGGGTGGGCGAGCGTAGACAGACCACACTTACTTTAAATTTTTCACACGCTACGTGTTTACTCAATTAGTCATGGCGTCATCCAAGCTGGTTTTGTTCTCTCGTCTTTATCTCTCTCCCTTGTAGCATTTTCAAAATATAATACGCAGTTTTTTTTTTTTACTTAATTCTGTAATTCCTTTGTTCATTCTGCGTCAGAGACACTTTGTCAGGTTACAGAAGTTCTGTGTAGCATTGTCCCAGTAAAGTTCTGTGTAGCCTTGCCTCAGTAAAGTTCTGTGTAGCCTTGCCTCAGTAAAGTTCTGTGTAGCCTTGCCTCAGTAAAGTTCTGTGTAGCCTTGCCTCAGTAAAGTTCTGTGTAGCCTTGCCTCAGTAAAGCTCTGTGTAGCCTTGCCTCAGTAAAGCTCTGTCTAGCATTGCCTCAGTAAAGCTCTGTGTAGCATTGCCTCAGTAAAGCTCTGTCTAGCATTGCCTCAGTAAAGCTCTGTGTAGCATTGCCTCAGTAAAGCTCTGTGTAGCCTTGCCTCAGTAAAGCTCTGTGTAGCATTGTCCCAGTAAAGCTCTGTGTAGCCTTGCCTCAGTAAAGCTCTGTGTAGCCTTGCCTCAGTAAAGCTCTGTGTAGCCTTGCCTCAGTAAAGCTCTGTGTAGCATTGTCCCAGTAAAGCTCTGTCTAGCATTGCTCCAGTAAAGCTCTGTGTAGCCTTGCCCCAGTAAAGCTCTGTGTAGCCTTGCCCCAGTAAAGCTCTGTGTAGCCTTGCAGCAGTAAAGCTCTGTCTAGCCTTGCCCCAGTAAAGCTCTGTGTAGCCTTGCCTCAGTAAAGCTCTGTGTAGCATTGCCCCAGTAAAGCTCTGTCTAGCATTGCCCCAGTAAAGCTCTGTCTAGCATTGCTCCAGTAAAGCTCTGTGTAGCATTGCCCCAGTAAAGCTCTGTGTAGCATTGCTCCAGTAAAGCTCTGTGTAGCATTGCTCCAGTAAAGCTCTGTCTAGCATTGCCCCAGTAAAGCTCTGTCTAGCATTGCCCCAGTAAAGCTCTGTCTAGCATTGCCCCAGTAAAGCTCTGTCTAGCATTGACCCAGTAAAGCTCTGTCTAGCATTGCCCCAGTAAAGCTCTGTCTAGCATTGCCCCAGTAAAGCTCTGTCTAGCATTGCCCCAGTAAAGCTCTGTCTAGCATTGCCCCAGTAAAGCTCTGTCTAGCATTGCCCCAGTAAAGCTCTGTCTAGCATTGCCCCAGTAAAGCTCTGTCTAGCATTGCCCCAGTAAGGCTCTGTCTAGCATTGCCCCAGTAAAGCTCTGTCTAGCATTGCCCCAGTAAAGCTCTGTCTAGCATTGCTCCAGTAAAGCTCTGTGTAGCATTGCCCCAGTAAAGCTCTGTGTAGCATTGCTCCAGTAAAGCTCTGTGTAGCATTGCTCCAGTAAAGCTCTGTCTAGCATTGCCCCAGTAAAGCTCTGTCTAGCATTGCCCCAGTAAAGCTCTGTCTAGCATTGCCCCAGTAAAGCTCTGTCTAGCATTGGTCCAGTAAAGCTCTGTCTAGCATTGCCCCAGTAAAGCTCTGTCTAGCATTGACCCAGTAAAGCTCTGTCTAGCATTGGTCCAGTAAAGCTCTGTCTAGCATTGCCCCAGTAAAGCTCTGTGTAGCATTGCTCCAGTAAAGCTCTGTGTAGCATTGCTCCAGTAAAGCTCTGTGTAGCATTGCTCCAGTAAAGCTCTGTGTAGCATTGCTCCAGTAAAGCTCTGTGTAGCATTGCTCCAGTAAAGCTCTGTGTAGCATTGCTCCAGTAAAGCTCTGTGTAGCATTGCTCCAGTAAAGCTCTGTGTAGCATTGCTCCAGTAAAGCTCTGTGTAGCATTGCCCAAGTAAAGCTCTGTCTAGCATTGCTCCAGTAAAGCTCTGTGTAGCATTGCCTCAGTAAAGCTCTGTGTAGCCTTGCCTCAGTAAAGCTCTGTGTAGCATTGTCCCAGTAAAGCTCTGTGTAGCATTGTCCCAGTAAAGCTCTGTGTAGCATTGTCCCAGTAAAGCTCTGTGTAGCATTGTCCCAGTAAAGCTCTGTGTAGCATTGTCCCAGTAAAGCTCTGTCTAGCATTGCCCCAGTAAAGCTCTGTGTAGCATTGCCCCAGTAAAGCTCTGTGTAGAATTGCTCCAGTAAAGCTCTGTGTAGCATTGCTCCAGTAAAGCTCTGTCTAGCATTGCTCCAGTAAAGCTCTGTCTAGCATTGCCCCAGTAAAGCTCTGTGTAGAATTGCTCCAGTAAAGCTCTGTGTAGCATTGCTCCAGTAAAGCTCTGTCTAGCATTGCTCCAGTAAAGCTCTGTGTAGCATTGCCCCAGTAAAGCTCTGTGTAGCATTGCCCAAGTAAAGCTCTGTGTAGCATTGCTCCAGTAAAGCTCTGTGTAGCATTGCCCCAGTAAAGCTCTGTGTAGCATTGCTCCAGTAAAGCTCTGTCTAGCATTGCTCCAGTAAAACTCTGTGTAGCATTGCTCCAGTAAAGCTCTGTCTAGCATTGCTCCAGTAAAGCTCTGTCTAGCATTGCTCCAGTAAAGCTCTGTGTAGCATTGCTCCAGTAAAGCTCTGTCTAGCATTGCTCCAGTAAAGCTCTGTGTAGCATTGCTCCAGTAAAGCTCTGTGTAGCATTGCTCCAGTAAAGCTCTGTGTAGCATTGCTCCAGTAAAGCTCTGTGTAGCAGTAAAGCTCTGTTGCATTGCCCCAGTAAAGCTCTGTCTAGCATTGCCCCAGTAAAGCTCTGTGTAGCATTGTCCCAGTAAAGCTCTGTGTAGCATTGCCCCAGTAAAGCTCTGTCTAGCATTGCCCCAGTAAAGCTCTGTCTAGCATTGCCCCAGTAAAGCTCTGTCTAGCATTGCCCCAGTAAAGCTCTGTCTAGCATTGCCCCAGTAAAGCTCTGTCTAGCATTGCCCCAGTAAAGCTCTGTCTAGCATTGCTCCAGTAAAGCTCTATCTAGCATTGCCCCAGTAAAGCTCTGTCTAGCATTGCTCCAGTAAAGCTCTATCTAGCATTGCCCCAGTAAAGCTCTGTCTAGCATTGCTCCAGTAAAGCTCTATCTAGCAGCTTGTCCATTGACCCAGTAAAGCTCTGTCTAGCATTCAGTAAAGCTCTGTCTAGCATTGTCTAGCATTGCTCCAGTAAAGCTCTGTCTAGCATTGCTCCAGTAAAGCTCTGTGTAGCATTGCCCCAGTAAAGCTCTGTCTAGCATTGCCCCAGTAAAGCTCTGTCTAGCATTGCCCCAGTAAAAGCTCTGTCTGTGTAGCATTGCAGCTCTGTCTAGCATTGCTCCAGTAAAGCTCTATCTAGCATTGCCCCAGTAAAGCTCTGTGTAGCATTGCCCCAGTAAAGCTCTATCTAGTATTGCCCCAGTAAAGCTCTATCTAGCATTGCTCCAGTAAAGCTCTGTGTAGCATTGCCCCAGTAAAGCTCTGTCTAGCATTGCCCCAGTAAAGCTCTGTCTAGCATTGCCCCAGTAAAGCTCTGTGTAGCATTGCCCCAGTAAAGCTCTGTCTAGCATTGCCCCAGTAAAGCTCTGTCTAGCATTGCCCCAGTAAAGCTCTGTCTAGCATTGATTCAGTAAAGCTCTATCTAGCATTGTCCCAGTAAAGCTCTACAAAGAGTAAATCGATGTCCCAGTAAATTACTATTACATTACTGAGAAAGTGCTAAATCTGTAGGGGTCGATTCAAAGGTATTGGAGCACAGGTTGGTAACGCACTCAGCTCACACATTGAGGTCCGTCGTTCGATCCCCGGTACGGGTGGAAACATTTGAGAACGTATTTCCTTAAGACACCTGTTGTCCCTGTTAACCCAGCAATAAATAGGCACCCGGGTGTTAGCCGACTGTTGTGGGTCGCATCCTGGGGACAAAAACACAATTTGGCCGAAATGTTGTGCCTCATCAGGTGCTTTGTTATTTATGTAGTGTGGCATTGATGTCAGCTATGGTCTGTATAAGTTGTATCATGTTGATAAATTAGACACATGTGCAACTCTTGGGTATCTTTATTGAGGAAACGTTTCGCCACACAGTGGCTTCATCAGTCCATACGTAGGAGAAACTTGAAGAACAGGAGGAGAATGAGGTAATCAGTCCCTCAACCTTGAGTCGATGTGTTCAGTCCATCAATCTTGAATAGAATACCAGTTCAGTCCATCAAGATTGATGGACTGAGCACATGGACTCAAGGTTGAGGGACTGATTACCTCATTCTCCTCCTGTTCTTCAAGTTTCTCCTACGTATGGACTGATGAAGCCACTGTGTGGCGAAACGTTTCCTCAATAAAGATACCCAAGAGTTGCACATGTGTCTAATTTATCAACGTGTCGGTTCTCTGAACCATTCATCTACAAAGTTGTATCATGTACTTGTGGAAATAATAATAATAATAATAATTATTATTATTATTATTATGATTATTATCCCTCTGATCAAGAGCTTCTCACCAGCATCAAGAGCCTCTCCTGAGACCCCTGGCTGTCTTCAAGAAGGCACTGGACAGGCACCTGAAGTCAGTACCTGATCAGCCGGGCTGTGGTTCGTACGTCGGTTTACGTGCGGTCAACAGTAACAGCCTGGTTGATCAGACCCTGATCCACCACGAGGCCTGGTCTCAGACTGGGCCGCGGGGGCGTTGACCCCCTTAAACCCTCTCTAGGTATACTCCAGGGGATAACCCATAAAGCTCTACACGAAGTGACACGTTTTCCCAATATAAAAGTTTGCTAGACAACGAATATAGAAGTTTGCAATATAGAAGTTTGCAATATAGAAGTTTGCAATATAGAAGTTTGCAATATAGAAGTTTGCAATATAGAAGTTTGCAATATAGAAGTTTGCAATATAGAAGCTTGCAATATAGAAGTTTGCAATATAGAAGTTTGCAATATAGAAGTTTGCAATATAGAAGTTTGCAATATACAAGTTTGCAATATAGAAGTTTGCAATATAGAAGTTTGCAATATAGAAGTTTGCAATACAATACAATATAGAAGTCTGCAATATAGAAGTTTGCGATACAATACAATATAGAAGTTTGCAATATAGAAGTTTGCAATACAATACAATATAGAAGTCTGCAATATAGAAGTTTGCAATACAATACAATATAGAAGCTTGCAATATAGAAGTTTGCAATACAATACAATATAGAAGTTTGCAATATAGAAGTCTGCAATACAATACAATATAGAAGTCTGCAATATAGAAGTTTGCAATACAATACAATATAGAAGTTTGCAATATAGAAGTTTGCAATACAATACAATATAGAAGCTTGCAATATAGAAGTTTGCAATACAATACAATATAGAAGTTTGCAATATAGAAGTTTGCAATACAATACAATATAGAAGTCTGCAATATAGAAGTTTGCAATACAATACAATATAGAAGCTTGCAATATAGAAGTTTGCAATACAATACAATATAGAAGTTTGCAATATAGAAGTTTGCAATACAATACAATATAGAAGTTTGCAATATAGAAGTTTGCAATATAGAAGTTTGCAATATAGAAGTTTGCAATATAGAAGTTTGCAATACAATACAATATAGAAGTCTGCAATATAGAAGTTTGCAATATAGAAGTTTGCAATATAGAAGTTTGCAATATAGAAGTTTGCAATACAATACAATATAGAAGTCTGCAATATAGAAGTTTGCAATATAGAAGTTTGCAATATAGAAGTTTGCAATATAGAAGTTTGCAATACAATACAATATAGAAGTCTGCAATATAGAAGTTTGCAATATAGAAGTTTGCAATATAGAAGTTTGCAATATAGAAGTTTGCAATACAATACAATATAGAAGTCTGCAATATAGAAGTTTGCAATATAGAAGTTTGCAATATAGAAGTTTGCAATATAGAAGTTTGCAATACAATACAATATAGAAGTCTGCAATATAGAAGTTTGCAATATAGAAGTCTGCAATATAGAAGTTTGCAATATAGAAGTTTGCAATACAATACAATATAGAAGTCTGCAATATAGAAGTTTGCAATATAGAAGTTTGCAATATAGAAGTCTGCAATATAGAAGTTTGCAATATAGAAGTCTGCAATATAGAAGTCTGCAATATAGAAGTTTGCAATATAGAAGTCTGCAATATAGAAGTTTGCAATATAGAAGTCTGCAATATAGAAGTTTGCAATATGGAAGTTTGCAATATAGAAGTCTGCAATATAGAAGTTTGCAATACAATACAATATAGAAGTCTGCAATATAGAAGTTTGCAATATAGAAGTCTGCAATATAGAAGTTTGCAATATGGAAGTTTGCAATATAGAAGTTTGCAATATAGAAGTTTGCAATACAATACAATATAGAAGTCTGCAATATAGAAGTTTGCAATATAGAAGTTTGCAATACAATACAATATAGAAGTCTGCAATATAGAAGTTTGCAATATAGAAGTCTGCAATATAGAAGTTTGCAATATAGAAGTCTGCAATATAGAAGTCTGCAATATAGAAGTTTGCAATATAGAAGTCTGCAATATAGAAGTTTGCAATATAGAAGTTTGCAATATAGAAGTTTGCAATATAGAAGTTTGCAATATAGAAGTTTGCAATATAGAAGTTTGCAATATAGAAGTTTGCAATATAGAAGTTTGCAATATAGAAGTTTGCAATATAGAAGTTTGCAATATAGAAGTTTGCAATATGGAAGTTTGCAATACAACCAACGTCTTCGTCTTTAACAACGTAGACAGTAGTACACAGTTTGCAGTGTGCATACATTAGGTACATCCAGTTTATTTTCAGTGATATTTTAATTCATCTTAAGGCAATTCGCGACTCTGTTATGGATGCCAGTTTGCCTTAGTATACTAACTTGTTGTTCTGTTTTGCTGTTCTTAGTGTGAAATGGAAGTCTAATTAGTGCTTTCCTCTCTAAAATAATACTATAATATCTTTATTTCCACAAGTACATGTACAAGGTATACAGTCCTAGCTGACGTCAGTGACATACTACTATATAGAAAGTTGCTTGTTATGTTGAGCATGTCGGGTAGATTAGGTTAGTTTTGTCCCAGGATGCGACCCACACCAGTCGATTAACACCAAGGTACCCATTATTACTAATGGGTACCTTCTAATGGGTACCCTTCCCGGGAATCGAGCCAGGACCCTCACAGTGTGAAGTGAGAGTATGTTATATATATATATATATATATATATATATATATATATATATATATATATATATATATATATATATATATATATATATATATATATATATATATATATATATATATATATATATATATATGGGAAGGAAGGCGGGGTAGAAGTCGTCCTCGAAAAGGTTTTAGGGAGGGGGTAAAGGAGGTTTTGTGGACGAGGGGCTTGGACTTCCAGCAAGCAGGCGTGAGCGTGTTAGATAGGAGTGAATGGAGACGAATGGTATTTGGGACCTGACAAGCTGTTGGAGTGTGAGTAGGGTAATATTTACTGAAGGGATTCAGGGAAACCGGTTATTTTATATAGCCGGACTTGAGTCCTGGAAATGGGAAGTACAATGTCTGCACTTTAAAGGAGGGGTTTGGAATATTGGCAGTTTGGAGGGATATGTTGTGTATCTTTATACGTACACTGAGGTCAGTGGTCACCTGCAGTCATACCTGTCCTAAGCTCTTGGGAGTTAGCGTGGGGTGTTACCAAGCACCATGGCTTGCTGTAGTGTTTTAGAATCTCAGGTTCAGGTGTTGAAGAAGGAGATTCTACTTCTTCAGGAGGAAAATAGGAGGCTGAAGCTTCGCCTGGATGAGTTTGGGAGAGAGTGTGAGAAGGATTTAGCTGGTAAGGACGAAATGGTCACCAGCAGTGATAGTGGCAGCCACTTTAAGTGGCAAGTGGTTCACAGTTCAGGAAGAAGGAAGATAAGGAGGGTTAACAGAGAAGATGTGAAGGTAGGAAATCGATTCTCTGTTCTCCAGGACGAGTGTACTATAGTGGTTAGTGAGGTTGAAGGTACCACTGATTCCCCTGCTAATCAAGGTAAGAATATTTTAATAAATTAGACACATGTGCAACTCTTGGGTATCTTTATTGAGGAAACGTTTCGCCACACAGTGGCTTCATCAGTCCATACGTAGAAGAAACTTGAAGAACAGGAGGAGAATGAGGTAATCAGTCCCTCAACCTTGAGTCCATGTGCTCAGTCCATCAATCTTGATGGACTGAACTGGTATTCTATTCAAGATTGATGGACTGAACACATCGACTCAAGGTTGAGGGACTGATTTACCTCATTCTCCTCCTGTTCTTCAAGTTTCTCCTACGTATGGACTGATGAAGCCACTGTGTGGCGAAACGTTTCCTCAATAAAGATACCCAAGAGTTGCACATGTGTTTAATTTATCAACATGTCGGTTCTCTGAACCATTCATCTACAAATATTTTAATAGTAGGAGATTCTCAGGTAAGATATAGGGACCATGCTTTTTTGTAACAGAGACAGAAAGGTCAGACAGAGGGTGTGCCTTCCTGGAGCTGGTGTTGGTGACATAGTCAGCAGGTTGGATAATATTATGTCAGGTAATGGGAACAAGCCCCTTATCTGTCTTAGTGCTGGTGGTAATGACATTGGGAAGACAGGAGCTGCTGGATAAGTACAGGTCAGCCATAGAAGTAGTTAGGTCTAAGGGAGGGATCCCAGTCATATGTAGCATCTTGCCGAGAAAGGGAGTGGGCAATGAATGGGTGTCTAGGGCAACTGGTATAAATTGCTGGCTAGACAGGTACTGCAAGGAACTTGCAATCCCATTCATTGATAACTGGGACCTATTCTTTGGCAAACGTGATATGTATGCAAGGGATGGGGTTCATCTCTCTGGGATGGAGTGGTTACATTAGCCAGTTCAATTGGGAGGGTAATTGATGACTTGTCTAGGAATTTAAACTGATAGATTATAGAGGTATGGGTGTTTGTGGGAAACAGTCAGGCTGCAGCATTAGGGTTAAAACAGCAGTTATTACCGGGATACCTCAGGGATATGTTTAAAAGACAATATTCAAAATAAAGTTGTTGGTAATGGCAAATCAGTTGATCAACAAACAAAGAGAGATAGTAGAGGGTAACGAGTAACTAGCTCCCTTAAGGTTTAATATACAAATAGTAGGAGTCTAAAAAATAAGATAGATGAGCTAAGATTACTTGCAAGTGTAGGTAATATAGATATTATTGGTATAACAGAGACCTGGTTCAGCCTGAAAGATAAATGCCTTCTGAATGCAACATACAGGGTTATAAACTATTCCACACTGATAGGGTCAACAGGAAGGGTGGTGGAGTGGCGGTGTATGTCAGAGGAAATTTAAATTGTTGCCTTAGACATGATATAAGATTAGAAACATCGGGCACAGAATCTGTTTGGCTACAGTTTCTCGAGGGTCGTGACAAATTAATTTTGGGTGTGATTTATAGGCCCCCAAACCTTGATAGGGAGTGCAGTAAGCTGTTATGGGACGAAATTCATAAGTCATCTATATATGAAAATGTTGTGATAACGGGAGATTTTAACTTTAGACAAATTGATTGGAACAATATGACAGGAAATCTTGAGTCTAGTGACTTTCTTGATACGGTTCAGGACTGCTTTTTAGAACAGGTTGTGACAGAACCAACTAGAGGAAACAATCTGCTTGACTTGGTTCTTGCCAACAAAGAGTCACTAATTAATAATCTTGAGGTTTATGATGAGTTTGGGGAAAGTGATCACAAATCACTTAGTTTCAATATATCATGGAATTACCCAGATAACTGCAATCAAATCTCTGTCCCAGATTTTCGCTTGGCCGACTTCATGGGACTGAAAAATTACCTGGGTGGGCTAAATTGGGATGTCCTGACTATGGGTCAGGTAGGTGATCTTGGCTGCCAATATGACGTTTTTCAGAGCATAGTTCTAGCTGCCCAGACAACTTTTGTTCCGAGTAGGGAAATTAGATCTAACAAAAATGATCCCAAATGGATGAACAATAGATTAAAACATCTCATTGGTCAAAAGAGAGACATATATAGGTGTATCAAAAGAGGGGATGGGCAGTTAAGAAATCAATATATTCAATTAAAGAGAGAAATAAAGAAAGGAATAAAAATAGCAAAAAGGGATTATGAGGCTAAGGTGGCAAGGGATTCAAAGACTAACCCAAAAGGGTTCTTTCATGTATACAGAAGTAAGATTAGGGACAAGATTGGCCCACTTAAGAGTAACTCTGGTCAGATCACTGACAGTGATAAGGATATGTGTGAAATTCTCAATACCTACTTCCTCTCAGTTTTCACCCAGGAAAATACTAGCGATATTCCTGAAATAATAGAGTGTGTAGAACAGGATGATAATAAACTATGTACGATTGCAATAACTAGTGACATGGTCCTCAGACAAATAGAGAAACTAAAACCTAACTAATCCCCAGGTCCTGATGAACTGTTTGCAAGGGTGCTAAAGGAATGTAAAGAGGAACTTAGCATACCTTTGGCTAATCTTTTTAACGTATCACTACAAACCGGCATAGTGCCTGATAAGTGGAAAATGGCAAATGTTATACCTATTTACAAGGCAGGTGATAGGTCCTTGGCTTCGAACTATAAACCAATAAGCCTTACCTCCATACTGGGAAAATTTATGGAATCAGTAATTGCCGAAGCAATTCGTAGCCATCTTGATAGGCACAGATTGATTAATGAATCTCAGCACGGTTTTACAAAGGGGCGTTCCTGTCTTACGAATTTACTAACTTTTTTCACTAAGGTGTTTGAGGAGGTAGATCATGGTAATGAATATGATATTGTGTATATGGACTTCAGTAAGGCTTTCAGTAGAGTTCCACATCAGAGGTTATTGAGGAAACTTAAGGCACACGGAATAGGAGGAGAAATTTTTTCCTGGGTAGAGGCATGGCTGACAAATAGGCAGCAGAGAGTTTGCATAAATGGGGAGAAATTAGAATGGGGGCACATCACAAGCGATGCTCCACAGGGGTCAGTGTTGGGCCCCTTGTTGTTCACAATTTACATAAACGACATAGATGAGGGAATAAATAGCGACATAAGCAAATTTGCTGATGACACCAAAATAGGCTGTCCAATTCATTCTAATGAGGACACTAGAGCACTCCAGGATGATTTGAAAAGACTGATGCAATGGTCGGAGAAGTGGCAGATGCAGTTTAATATAGACAAATGCAAAGTTTTAAATGTTGAACAGGAAAATAACCATGCGACATATAAACTAAATAATGTAGATCTTAATACTACTGATTGCGAAAAGGATTTAGGAGTTCTGGTTAGCAGTAATCTAAAACCAAGACAACAGTGCATTAGTTTTCGCAATAAAACTAACAGAATTCTTGGCTTCATATCTAGAAGTATAAATAATAGAAGTCTTCAGGTTGTTCTTCAACTCTATATATCCTTGGTTAGGGCTCATTTAGACTATGCTGCTCAGTTCTGGTCACCGTATTACAGAATGGATATAAATGCTTTGGAAAACGTACAGAGGAGGATGACAAAGATGATCCCATGTATCAGAAATCTTCCCTATGAGGATAGACTGAGGGCCCTGAATCTGCTCTCTCTCGAAAGGCGTAGAATTAGGGGGGATATGATCGAGGTGTATAAATGGAAAACAGAAATAAATAAAGGGGATGTAAATAGCATGCTGAAAATTTCCAGCCAAGACAGGACTCGCAGCAATGGTTTCAAGTTGGAAAAATTCAGATTCAGGAAGAATATAGGAGAGCACTGGTTTGGTAATAGAGTTGTGGATGAGTGAAACAAACTCCCGAGTACAGTTATTGAGGCTAAAACGTTGTGTAGTTTTAAAAATAGGTTAGATAAATACATGAGTGGGTGTGGGTGGGTGTTAGTTGGACCTTACTAGCTTGTGCTGGAAATAAATGGTATAAAATACCGACACAATGGAAATATAAACACATATGCAGTATAATGTGATCCTTTATTGACAACGTTTCGCCCACACAGTGGGCTTTTTCAAGTCTACCTGGGGTGGAAGTCTACCTGGAAGTCCTGGAAGTCTACCTGGAAGTCTACCTGGGGTGGAAGGTACGCGAGTATTTATAGACAGGTTCAGAATGCTGAGGTCACTTGGAGAATGCTGCATCTGATGATGTACCGAGTGGGGTTATAGAGTCTAAAATCTTGGGTAGCTTGGAAGGGAGATTGGATAAGTTTGTGGGAAAACCTTCTGCAGTGTTCTTCCATTCCTATGTTCTTATTTGAGATAGCGATGGAGAAGTTTCTTGGCAAGTGGTTCAGCTATGTTATAGAAGCCACTATTCTGGTTGAAGTTGTCGGATATAGAAATAAGTGATGATTCCAGGATTCTTCGGTATTGAGTGTTGTCTTCTGTACAACACCGTAATTCACACAACCACTTGATAAACTACAGAAACTCAAGACTTATCTCCTTCAGCCAGAGATCAGTGTTTGTGTATATTTCGCCTGCTCTTGCGAATTCCTTGCATTGTTAATATCTCTAGTAAGGCTGATGCATGCAGGGGATGAGATGAAAAGCTGTAAGCCTTCTCCCTGAAAGCTGGCTGCCTTGGATCAAAGTCTAGTGCAAGCTGGATTCCAAGGTATTGTCCAGTGTGGGTAGATTGGTAAATCACTACGTACCTTGTTCCAAGGTTTGTAGGTTCGAGTCTCCTTCAGCCAGAGATCAGTGTTTGTGTATATATATATATATATATATATATATATATATATATATATATATATATATATATATATATATATATATATATATGTGTGTGTGTGTGTGTGTGTGTGTGTGTGTGTGTGTGTGTGTAAACAATCGCAGACAGGCTACCTTAACTATACAAGACAAGCCACGGGGGGTGGAAATCTTTAGCTCAGGTACTTTCACTCTTCTCAGTGCGCCATCAGGAGCTATGCAATGTTGCAAGGCAACAACTGAAGGAGTGAGGGAACGTTTTCTCAGAGAAGCGCAGTGCGGGTTTATCGTTGGTCTCAGAATGATTTTTGCGAAATTATTCCATACAAAAAAAATCGCTTGCCTTGCTATTTAAGCCAAAATCGCAAGTATTATCTGTTCGGCACGACATATATATATCAACACGTCGGCTGTCTCCCACCGAAGCAGGGTGACCCAGAAAAAGAAACTTTCACAGTGATTCACACATAATCACTGCCTTTGCAGAGGCGCTCGGATACGACAGTTTAGATGCCACTTGAAACAGCCAGTTTTTTTTTTATTTAAAACAGTGCGATACAAATGGCAGAAATATATTAGAAAGATACACGACAAAAGATTACTGCACTAGAATCTCACTTAACCCGAAACCTAATATTGATACCATACTGTACAGTGGTAATACACTCTCACACACAACACACCGTATATTACAGTGGTAATAAACACTCGCACACAACACACCGTATATTACAGTGGTAATACACTCTCACACACAACACACCGTATATTACAGTGGTAATACACTCTCACACACAACACACCGTATATTACAGTGGTAATACACTCTCACACACAACACACCGTATATTACAGTGGTAATACACTCTCACACACAACACACCGTATATTACAGTGGTAATACACTCTCACACACAACACACCGTATATTACAGTGGTAATAAACACTCGCACACAACACACCGTATATTACAGTGGTAATACACTCTCACACACAACACACCGTATATTACAGTGGTAATACACTCTCGCACACAACACACCGTATATTACAGTGGTAGTACACACTCACACACAACACACCGTATATTACAGTGGTAATACACTCTCACACACAACACACCGTATATTACAGTGGTAATACACTCTCACACACAACACACCGTATATTACAGTGGTAATACACTCTCACACACAACACACCGTATATTACAGTGGTAATACACACTCACACACAACACACCGTATATTACAGTGGTAATACACTCTCACACACAACACACCGTATATTACAGTGGTAATACACTCTCACACACAACACACCGTATATTACAGTGATAATACACTCTCACACACAACACACCGTATATTACAGTGGTAATACACTCTCACACACAACACACCGTATATTACAGTGGTAGTACACTCTCACACACAACACACCGTATATTACAGTGGTAATACACTCTCACACACAACACACCGTATATTACAGTGGTAATACACACTCACACACAACACACCGTATATTACAGTGGTAATACACTCTCACACACAACACACCGTATATTACAGTGGTAATACACTCTCACACACAACACACCGTATATTACAGTGGTAATACACTCTCACACACAACACACCGTACATTACAGTGGTAATACACTCTCACACACAACACACCGTATATTACAGTGGTAATACACTCTCACACACAACACACCGTATATTACAGTGGTAATACACACTCACACACAACACACCGTATATTACAGTGGTAATACACTCTCACACACAACACACCGTATATTACAGTGGTAATACACTCTCACACACAACACACCGTATATTACAGTGGTAATACACACTCACACACAACACACCGTATATTACAGTGGTAATACACTCTCACACACAACACACCGTATATTACAGTGGTAATACACTCTCACACACAACACACCGTATATTACAGTGGTAATACACTCTCACACACAACACACCGTATATTACAGTGGTAATACACTCTCGCACACAACACACCGTATATTACAGTGGTAATACACTCTCACACACAACACACCGTATATTACAGTGGTAATACACACTCACACACAACACACCGTATATTACAGTGATAATACACTCTCACACACAACACACCGTATATTACAGTGGTAATACACTCTCACACACAACACACCGTATATTACAGTGGTAATACACACTCACACACAACACACCGTATATTACAGTGGTAATACACTCTCACACACAACACACCGTATATTACAGTGGTAATACACTCTCACACACAACACACCGTATATTACAGTGGTAATACACACTCACACACAACACACCGTATATTACAGTGGTAATACACTCTCACACACAACACACCGTATATTACAGTGGTAATACACTCTCACACACAACACACCGTATATTACAGTGGTAATACACTCTCACACACAACACACCGTATATTACAGTGGTAATACACTCTCGCACACAACACACCGTATATTACAGTGGTAATACACTCTCACACACAACACACCGTATATTACAGTGGTAATACACACTCACACACAACACACCGTATATTACAGTGATAATACACTCTCACACACAACACACCGTATATTACAGTGGTAATACACTCTCACACACAACACACCGTATATTACAGTGGTAATACACTCTCACACACAACACACCGTATATTACAGTGGTAATACACACTCACACACAACACACCGTATATTACAGTGGTAATACACTCTCACACAACACACCGTATATTACAGTGGTAATACACACTCACACACAACACACCGTATATTACAGTGGTAATACACTCTCACACACAACACACCGTATATTACAGTGGTAATACACACACACACAACACACCGTATATTACAGTGGTAATACACTCTCACACACAACACACCGTATATTACAGTGGTAATACACTCTCACACACAACACACCGTATATTACAGTGGTAATAAACACTCGCACACAACACACCGTATATTACAGTGGTAATAAACACTCGCACACAACACACCGTATATTACAGTGGTAATAAACACTCGCACACAACACACCGTATATTACAGTGGTAGTACACTCTCACACAACACAGCGTATATTACAGTGGTAATAAACACTCGCACACAACACACCGTATATTACAGTGGTAATAAACACTCGCACACAACACACCGTATATTACAGTGGTAATACACTCTCACACAACACAGCGTATATTACAGTGGTAATAAACACTCGCACACAACACACCGTATATTACAGTGGTAATACACTCTCACACACAACACACCGTATATTACAGTGGTAATACACTCTCACACACAACACACCGTATATTACAGTGGTAATAAACACTCGCACACAACACACCGTATATTACAGTGATAATACACTCTCGCACACAACACACCGTATATTACAGTGGTAATACACTCTCACACACAACACACCGTATATTACAGTGGTAATACACTCTCACACACAACACACCGTATATTACAGTGGTAATACACTCTCGCACACAACACACCGTATATTACAGTGGTAATACACTCTCACACACAACACACCGTATATTACAGTGGTAATACACTCTCACACACAACACACCGTATATTACAGTGGTAATACACTCTCACACACAACACACCGTATATTACAGTGGTAATACACTCTCACACACAACACACCGTATATTACAGTGGTAATACACTCTCGCACACAACACACCGTATATTACAGTGGTAATACACTCTCACACACAACACACCGTATATTACAGTGGTAATACACTCTCACACACAACACACCGTATATTACAGTGGTAATACACTCTCACACACAACACACCGTATATTACAGTGGTAATACACTCTCGCACACAACACACCGTATATTACAGTGGTAATACACTCTCACACACAACACACCGTATATTACAGTGATAATACACTCTCACACACAACACACCGTATATTACAGTGGTAATACACTCTCACACACAACACACTGTATATTACAGTGGTAATACACTCTCACACACAACACACTGTATATTACAGTGGTAATACTCTCACACAGAACACACCGTATATTACAGTGATATTATTTTATTTGTTAAAGAACATCTCTAACAAGGTTACATATTACCAAACATCAAACACTGGAAATTATAAAGATTGTACAATAAAACAGAGAAAAAAAAACCAAACACACACAATGACACACACAAGCACACACGTATACACAACATGAGACTACATCAGGCACATACTAGGTGAGGTTTCTGCCTGTCAGCACACACGTATGCAAGAGTAAGTCTAAGATCTCAGGTGCCCAACAGAGCACCACGATACTCAAACATTAATTTTGGCGATTATCACGAGTTCTTAACATAGACATAGGTATTTAGGATACAAAGAAGGAAACGGGATAATACTAAAAGTCACAATAAAAACATCCAATATAACAAAACAAAACGACGATGTGAAATTTTACATCTCAGCGGAACAAAGAAAAAAATTGATGCAAGTTGTTACATGTAATATAATATTACTGAAAAGCACACTGTAACACAGCATAAAATATAACATAAAATAAGACCCAGTAGCTTAAAACGATTTTTTTTTTTTTTTTTTTTTTTTTTTTTTTTTTTTTTGTTGCCAATTACAATTGAATCAAAATCATTAAAGACACCTATAACATATTTGAGTCTCATTGAAAATTTTCATCATAAAGTCCTTGAAATGATTTATACATGAAAAATGATAATATGCAATCATAGTGCAACACACTTCCAAATGATAACTGTGTAGTTCCTGAAACCCTCGGGGCAATAACCCTATTGCCCCTAGATATCAAAACTCAATTATACATCCATATAAACAGCTCTCCATGCTCACACCCATGTCTAGGAAAATAGCCCGTTGTGTCCCCTTACCCACTTTGCAAATCCCATAAATCCTTTAATGTCAAATTTCGATAACCCTCACTAAAATCTCTCTCCCATCTCCCTCCATACACTCCTTTATTTCTACACTGTGTCCTATAAAAAGTTGCTGCCAACGCATTAATTCTTGCCCGCACGTTCGCCTCCCTCATAGCCCACATCATATATATATAATCCGTAATCACATATCCAATCGCATTCTCAACCCTTTTATTCACCCCAGTTATATCTAAACTTAAAACCCTCAAGACCTGCAAACCCCCTCCCCCCACTAACCTTAAAACCTTACCCATCCAAACCCTTATAAGTTCAATACAATCGCAAAAATACACCGTATGATAAATAGTCACCAATCCTCCACAATCCTTGCATTCCCCATCCTCTCGTATTCTCTTATAGAATAAAACCATTCCTGACGGCAAGATTCCATGTAAAAATCTATACATAACTTCTCTGACTTTAGGTTTTAAACGCAATTTGTTTAAACGCCCCCAAATATTACGCCAATCATACATTGGATAAACTCCTTCTACCGCCGCTACCAGAGCCTTACCATCTACCCTATCAAGATTTCTCAATTTAATATGTAAAGGATCCCTCACGTTTATAAATACCCGTAACATTGCCTCACCTATCATGAGCTCCCTACCCCCCCCCCCCACCACCGTCGCATATCCCGATGTATCCTATGAAGACCGTCTCCTTTCGCCCCCACCCCCTCCCGCTTATAACTATGTTTTAAATACATACTTATTATCCTCTTTTCGACATCTACAAGACCCAGCCCTCCACGGCCAACCGGGAGTGTGACAACCGCTCTACTTAACCATTCGCTCCCTGTTCCCCAAATGAATCTAAAAACACTTTTTTGTAGCCTTTTTAACTCACAACGAAGTATCGGAAATATTACTGTAACATGCCATAGTTTACTATATAATAGCACATTCGTTGTAATCACCCTTTGTTGCAAACTTAAATTAGCAGCTCTTAAAACCACTGAGGCGCTTCAGAACGTTATCAACGATACGCACGGAATTTATTTGTTGTGCTAACTTGATATCATTTACATAAACGATCCCACATATCTTTATTTGGTCCACCCTTTCCCACCTTTCAGCAACCATTCCTTCCTCACGCGACCCTTTTCCAAGATTCATATACTTTGTTTTCCCCATGTTAATCTTCATGCCAGTAGCCTTTTCAAAAACTTTCACTAACTTTTCTACCCGAATCAAATCCATGTTTTCTCTCACCAAAATCGTCGTATCGTCGACATATCCAACAATGCCCGCTCCCCCATCCCTTACATTACCCATCCCCTTTGCTTCCAATAAAACCCTTATCCCTCTATAAAAGGGATTCTGAAAACAAGCAAAAAAAATTTGTGAAAGGGGACAACCTTGACACAAACCCCTTCCCATCTGAATTCGATCTCCCAACCTCCCATTCACCTGCACACGCAAGGTTGCCCCCTGATACATTAATTTGGCCTATGATATAATTTCCGCCCCAAACCCCTGCCATCTCATGATCTTCCATAACATCCCCCGTTCCACACTATCATATGCCGCCTCCCAATCTATAGCCAATACCCCCCCCCCTCCCAATCTTACTCTTTCTTCAATAAAACTTCTAATCATACCGTGACCTTCATACATAGACCTGCCCGGCACCCCATATTGTCCCTAGTCAATCACTTTGCCCAGGACTTTTTTTATTCTGTTAGCCAAGATCCTTCCAAAAATTTTATAGTCACCACATAATAACGAGATTGCACGATAATCTTTAACCGTTAATGGCTCGCCTTTAGGAACTAGGACGACCACAGCCAACCTTTGTTGTTCCCCTAAAACCCCATCCCGCTTCATTATGTTGAATAAACGTACCAAAAACCCCTTTAAAACGTTCCAATTTTGAAGATAAAAGTCGCTGGGCAACCCATCAATTCCTGGCGCCTTACCCAATTGCGCCCCAGATAAAGCCTCCCAAGTCTCACACTCCGTTATCGGCCCTCCCAACATAAACGATCATGCTCCTCCAGCTCACAACGCACAAACCTACCGATTGACTGCAATACTGCAATGCAATTTCACTTATTCCAACACTTTGCATTTTCAATTTAACCCAAGCATCTATATACCCACTCATACCCTCCGTCGTCGTCAACTCCTGATTGACTCTATACCCCTGCATACCTACCTGAACATTCAACCCCATTAACTCCATTGCTTTGCGACGCCTGTGTTGATTCCTCAACACACACGCCGACGGCCGATCTCCCCACAAAACCTCTTCGATTCCACTCTTAAGCCTTTCCCCATCAAACCTTTCGTTTTGTAAATTTCGTAGTTGCTCCTTAATTCTTTCAATTTCTATAACAGAATAATTAGCATTCGCTTGTACATAGCAGTCGCGCAACTGCCCCTCTAAATATCGTTGGAAACCATACTGTAACTGATTATATCTCACTCCTTGACTAATATAATATTCCTTAATTCGCTTTTTGGCTATCGTTTCCCACCAATTAACCAAAGCCACATCTCCAGGTGCTTCAACCACAAGGCGTTCCCACATATGCCCAAAAGACAAACGACTTTCCTCTCTCTTCAATAACTTTACATTTAATTTCCAAAAAGATGGACCCCTTCTAGGCACACCCTCAATATCTACATCCATTACAACTCCTCTATGATCCGAAAAAACCACATTTATCACATTCACTCTCCGCACTGTAACCGCACTAGACACGTACATTCTATCCAATCTCGCCGCATAATCTCGTCTAATGAAAGTATGCTCCACATTGCCACCCCCCCCCCCACACACACATCCATTAAACCCACACTCGTCAATAAATCTCCCAGGAACCCCAAGCAACAACCCGCTCCTCGAGGCTCCACATCTTTTCGTCGTATTACACAATTCCAGTCGCCCCCTATTATCGCTACATTTGGTAAACTACGTAGATAATATACTAATACATCTTGTACAAAATGAGTTTTAAGTCGTACATCTCCCTCGGCCGGCCCATATACACATACAAAACTTATGTGTACTCTACCCCATAAGCCATCCACCCTAATCACTCTCCCCTCCCCCCTTTCACTATGGCGTACTACAAACGGGCTATTTTCCTTTAACAGAATGGCGACGCCTCCTTTTAACCTCGTCGCATATTCCATATACACATCGTAACCTTCCATTTCTAACTCATATCCAATTCTGTAATTGTGTTCTTGGATAAATACCACATCCAAATCTAGACGCACCAAAAATTCATTAAACCGCTTTCGCTTCCGCTCAGATCTCAAACCGTTAATATTTATTGTCAAAACCTTAAAGTCAATTAATGGGGTTTCCCTTTCGTTCTAGGTATAGACTTTTCACTTATACATTTTACACCACCTCTATCCCTCCCACCTTTTTTGGGAACCACCTTGATAAACTCTTGTTTCGTGGATTCACTGTTCCCTGTCCTCTGTACATCCGCCCAAGACTTTTTTCCTGGCCTTTGGGCAGGAGTAAGCACGTCGTCTGAATCTGATGGGGTCGCCGTTCGCTTTCGCGTCCTACCCTCCACCTGCATTGGGATTTCTTTAGTACTATCATGATGCACCTCCACTTCTGCTACATTCACCATCATACCATGCGACACACTAGACTCAATGCTTTCATCCGTCGCCTCACCATGATGCTCAACCGATCCCAAAATTGCACCTGGATCCTCCACACGGTTGACGATCGACTCGTCTAACAAAACATCCAGTGCCTTCACTAAAGACGCCGCTACATCCTCTTCCCCCATAGTGGGCAGAGTCTCTTCAAATACTTTATTTATGTCCAGTGACGGTGATTCTTCTCGCTGTTTTGCATCCTCCAAAGCATTCTCCTGCGCTTTTTCTACCTCTTCACTCCAAGATGACCGTTGTCGAGACGGATGAGCATAAGACTGTTCTCGTCCCTCAACTTCCTCGGCCTCTTCCGATTGTTGCTGTTGTGATATTTGGAGATTCCCACGACGCTTACCACACTGTGCCGCTATGTGGTCATACGACCCACACAGCCGACACATACGACGTTGCCCCGCATATGTTACATATACTTGAGTTCGAAATGCTTGCAACATAATATAGGACGGTATGGGATGGAGTAAGGTCATTTTGACTGAATATGTTCCCTCCAAACTTCCAGCATAAGGTCCAGCGGCCCACCGACCTGCAGAGGTCATATGAACCGTACCATAATTACGTAGTTCATCTTTAATAACAAAATCAGTCGCCTCAAAAGGCACATTCTTGATTTTTACCCATGTGTAGTGTCGTGATACATCATGAAGACGTACTGATACAGCTGAATTGACGGCTATAATGATCTCTTGATACTTATCCACCACTGCTTCGTAGACATTTGCTGACGTCATTTTAACGAAGATCCGTGTCGTCCCATTAAGTGCTACACCACATATCTCTTCATTTGCAATACCATAGGTATCACGGATAATCGCCGGTAGTAACAAATCCATCGTGGCTCCCGTGACAGCCCCACGGGTCAACTCAACGCAGTGTTGATATATATATATATATATATATATATATATATATATATATATATATATATATATATATATATATATATATATATATATATATATATATATATATATATATATATGCAAGGAATTCGCAAGAGCATACGAAATATACACAAACACTGAGCAGTGTTTGTGTATATTTCGCATGCTCTTGCGAATTCCTTGCATTGTTCAAATCTCTAGTAAGGCTGATGCATGCAGGGGATGAGATGAAAAGCTGTAAGCCTTCTCCCTGAAAGCTGGCTGCCTTGGATCAAACGTGTAGCTCATGCTACACGCCAAGGTATTGGTCCAGTGTGGGTAGATTGGTAAAGCACTGCGTACCTTGTCCTAAGGTTTGTAGGTTCGAGTCTCCTTCAGCCAGAGATCAGTGTTTATATATATATATATATATATATATATATATATATATATATATATATATATATATATATATTATATATATATATATATATATTATATATATTATATATATATATATATATATATATATATATATATATATATACATATATATATATATATATATATATATATATATATATATATATATATATATATATATATATATATATATATATATATATATATATATATATATATATATATATATATATATATATATATATATATATATATATATATATATATATATATATATATATATATATATATATATATATATATATATATTCTTTCTTTCAACAAACCGGCCGTATCCCACCGAGGCAGGGTGGCCCAAAAAGAAAAACAAAAGTTTCTCTTTTTAAATTTAGTAATATATACAGGAGAAGGGGTTACTAGCCCCTTGCTCCCGGCATTTCAGTCGCCTCTTACGACACGCATGGCTTACGGAGGAAGAATTCTGTTCCACTTCCCCATGGAGATAAGAGGAAATAAACAAGAACAAGAACTAGAAAGAAAATAGCAGAAAACCCAGAGGGGTGTGTATATATATGCTTGTACATGTATGTGTAGTGTGACCTAAGCGTAACTAGAAGTAGCAAGACATACCTGAAATCTTGCATGTTTATGAGACAGACAAAAGACACCAGCAGTCCTACCATCATGTAACACAATTGCAGGCTTTCGTTTTACACTCACTTGGCAGGATGGTAGCACCTCCCTGGGCGGTTGCTGTCTACCAACCTACTACCTACTATGTAATATATATATATATATATATATATATATATATATATATATATATATATATATATATATATATATATATATATATATATATATATATATCAGAAAATATTTTTTTTTGTCTGTGAAATATTAAACTTCTAAGCAAAACAGAAAATACTTTTTTATACTTTAATATAATAAAATAAGTTGAAATACTATAAAAGGAATGAAAGAATATACTATCGTTAAGATTGTTATGAATTGTGCAATACTCAGACTCCACAATTCTTAAATCTAGTTGATCTATTTCATGCCGTTGCTGTTATTTTGAAGTCATTAACACCTAGTGATTTGTTTTTAATCGTCTTGCTACGATTTCGTGAGTCCTAGTACGTACTCTTTAGTCTCGAAAATGAGGTTTAGCCAATTTGGTGAGGGTCTTGTATGATATTCTTCTGCGTTTACATATTGAAAACAAGTGATACCTCTGTGTGGTGTGGTGGCAGCCAGCTCATGTTCTCCTTCCATAAAATGTCATCATATTCTCTTCCTGTGAATTAATATTTATAATATTTCACACAAATGCTGAACCGGTCCAGTGAAATGTCATATTGTTATTCAACAACTTTCTCACGTCGCTTGATGGAAACGCTCACGTAAAATTTACCAAGGGAGGTCACCTAGTTATAAATATGATGACATAATTGTGAGTCTCGCTGCGTCTTATTGCTGGGTAGATCTTACTCACACCCTACCATTCTCACTCGTGTATTTATCCAACCTATTTTTACGGCTACCCAAAGTGCTCACTTCAGTGACGCTACTTGGCAGTTTGCTCCCCTCATCTCAAAGTCTACTGCCAAACCAGTGCTGTCTTATATATAAGCTTGCCCGTGACCTGGTGGCTAAAAAGCTCTCGATTCCCAGCGAGTGTAGAAACATTGGGCGTCTATGTTCACCCATCAGTAAAATGGGTACCTGGGTGTTAGTTGACTGGTGTGGGTCGCATCCTGGGACAAAACTGACTTAATTTTCCCGAAATATAGTATCAGGTCATTGACGTCAGCTCGGACTGTATACCATGTACATGTGCATGTAGTAAAGAAAGATATGATTACTCTTTTTAAAACAAATTTATCCATTTAAATTCATTACTCCTCTTTATGTCTTGCGTAGATATATTCAGGACTTTATTTATATTGCTTATATTTGTTATGTTTTCATAAAATTCAATTATATCTCCTCGAATTCTTTCCAGACAGTAAAAGCTTAATGCTTTTAAAGTATTTCTGTAGAGGCAGAGAAAAGAAAATTTATTTGATCTTTCTCTGTATGTTCACTACTGTATATGTTTTGTTTTTATTCAATAGAGACCAGAACTACGACGCTAGTTTATAAATATTAGTTTAGAAATACCGCTATTTTTCACCCCCCCTCCCCAAAGATTTTTGAACTTGACCTATGTCCAAATTAACTTGCATCAAGTCACTTTTCGGACAACAATATCAACCTATCTCAATCGTCCTTAGCCTCGCTGGTGCCCCCAGAAATTATTTGTCGGCTCAGTTTTTGTGAGAAGAAAAATATAGATAGCAGAACACGCTTGTATACGGCCACAACTTCGATGCATATAGAGTTTTATCTCTACTGACGCTCTATTACTCGTGACATTGTCAGAAGAGTTTGTTCAGCTAAATGTGCCTTTTAACTACTGTAGGCGGCATGCTAATTGAGTTCTTTCATTATTATCGTCACAGCGGACTTATGATGCAATTTATACCGTTGTCTGCGTTGCCAAGTTAATAAGTAAATGAGTTTGTTTTGGCAGTGTTTACAAAATAAATATGCATTTAGCAGGAATCTTCCCTTAGTTGTGAGAGGAGTATGAAATGTTCTATCATTAACATAATTATAACGTTATAATTATGTTAATGATATCGTTATGTTCTTTAAATATTACAGCAACGCCGCTATGTTACCCCTAGGGGTTAAGCGCTTCTTCTTGGATATATATATATATATATATATATATATATATATATATATATATATATATATATATATATATATATATATATATATATATATATATATATATATATATATATATATATATTTAACAAGTCGGCCTTCTCCCACCGAGGCAGGGTGACCCAAAAAGAAAGAAAATCCCCAAAGAGAAAATACTTTCATCATTCAACACTTTCACCTCACTCGCACATAATCACTGTTTTTGCAGAGGTGCTCAGAATACAACAGTTTAGAAGTATATACGTATAAAGATACACAACATACCCCTCCAAACTGCCAATATCCCAAACCCCTCCTTTAAGGTTCCAGAACTCAAGTCCGGTTATATAAAATAACCGGTTTCCCTGAATCCCTTCACTAAATATTACCCTCCTCACACTCCAACAGCTCGTCAAGTCCCAAATACCATTCATCTCCATTCACTCCTATCTAACACGCTCACGCACACTTGCTGGAAGTCCAAGCCCCTCGCCCACAAAACCTCCTTTACCCCCTCCCTCCAACCTTTTCGAGGACGACCCCTACCCTGCCTTCCTTCCCCTACAGATTTATACGCTCTCCATGTCATTCTACCTTGATCCATTTTCTCTAAATGACCAAACAACCTCAACAACCCCCCTTCAGCCCTTTGACTCATACTTTTATCAACTCCACACCTTCTCCTAATTTCCACACTCCGAATTTTCTGCATAATATTTACACCACAAATAGCCCTTAGACAGGACATCTCCACTGCCTCCAACCGCCTCCTCGCAGCAGCATTTACAACCCAAGCTTCACACCCATATAAGAGTGTTGGTACTACTATACTTTCATACATTCCCTTCTTTGCCTCCATAGATAACATTTTTTGTCTCCACATATACCTCAATGCACCACTCACCTTTTTTCCTCCATCAGTTCTATGATTAACCTCATTCTTCATAAATCCATCTGCTGACACGTCAACTCCCAAATATCTGAAAACATTCACTTCTTCCATACTCCTCCTCCCCAATTTCATATCCAGTTTTTCACTTTCAACTTTCTACCTTTACACACACTCCCAAATTCGTCCACTAACCTTTGCAATTTTTCTTTAGAATCTCCCATAAGCACAGTATCATCAGCAAAAAGTAACTGTGTCACTTCCCATTTTGTATTTGATTCCCCATAATTTAATCCCACCCCTCTTCCAAACACCCTAGCATTTACTTCTTTTACGACCCCATCTATAAATATATTAAACAACCATGGTGACATTACACATCCCTGTCTAAGACCTATTTTTACCGGGAAGTAGTCTCCCTCTTTTCTACACACCCTAACCTGAGCCTCACTATCCTCATAAAAGCTCTTAACAGCATTTAATAACTTACCACCTATTCCATATACTTGCAACATCTGTCACATTGCTCCTCTATCCACTCTATCATATGCCTTTTCTAAATCCATAAATGCAATAAAAACTTCCCTACCTTTATCTAAATAATGTTCACATATATGCTTCAATGTAAACACTTGATCTACACATCCCCTACCCACTCTAAAACCTCCTTGCTCATCCGCAATTCTACATTCTGTCTTACCTCTAATTCTTTCAATAATAACCGTACCGTACACTTTTCCTGGTATACTCAGTAAACTTATTCCTCTATAATTTTTACAATCTCTTTTGTCCCCTTCCCTTTATATAAAGGGACTATACATGCTCTCCGCCAATCCCAAGGTACCTTCCCCTCTTTCATTCATTTATTAAACAAAAATACCAACCACTCCAACACTATATCCCCCCTGCTTTTAATATTTCTGTCATGATCCCATCAGTTCCAGCTGCTTTACCCCCTTTCATTCTACGTAATGCCTCACGTACCTCCCCCACACTCACATCCTGCTCTTCTTCACTCCTAAAAGATGGTATACCTCCCTGGCCAGTGCATGAATTTACCGCCTTCCTTTCTTCGTCGACATTTATAAGTTCCTCAAAATATTCTCGTCATCTACCTAATACCTCCATCTCCCCATCTACTAACTCCCCTACTCTGTTTTTAACTGATAAATCCATTCGTTCCCTAGGCTTTCTTAACTCTTAAACTGTCCAAGGTGATCTACGTTCACATGCGTAGTGCTACAAAAGTAGATCTACGTTTTTTTTTTTTTTTTGCATATTGTCAAATATAACAAAAAAAAACGTAGATCAAAGTTGTTTTACACGTTTTCAAATGTAAAAAAAAATCTATTTTTTTTACATACTTTTAAATGTTGAAAAAACGTAGATCTACGTTTGGACAGTTTAAAGGTTAACTTGTTTAACTCACTCCAAATTTTTTTCTTATTTTCATTAAAATTTCTTGACAGTGCCTCTCCCACTCTATCATCCACTCTCCTTTTGCACTCTCTCACCACTCTCTTCACCTTTCTTTTACTCTCCATATACTCTGCTCTTCTTATAACACTTTTGCTTTGTAAAAACCTCTCATAAACTACCTTTTTTCTCTTTTATCGCATCCTTTACTTCATCATTCCACCAATCACTCCTCTTTCCTCCTGCACCCACCCTCATATAACCACAAACTTCTGCCAAACATTCTAATACTGCATTTTTAAAGCTATTCCAACCCTCTTCAACCCCCCCACTACTCATCTTTGCATTAGCCCACCTTTCTGCCAATAGTCGCTTATATCTCACCCGAACTTCCTCCTCCCTTAGTTTATACATTTTCACCTCCCTCTCACTTGTTGTTGCCATTTTCCTCTTATCCCATCTACCTCTTACTCTAACTGTAGCTACAACTAAATAATGATCCGATATATCAGTTGCCCCTCTATAAACGTGTACATCCTGGAGCCTACCCATCAACCTTTTATCCACCAATACATAATCTAACAAACTACTTTCATTACGTGCTATATCATACCTTGTATATTTATTTATCCTCTTTTTCATAAAATATGTGTTATTTATTACCAAACCTCTTTCTACACATAACTCAATTAAAGGCTCCCCATCTTCATTTACCCCTGGCACCCCAAAGTTACCTACTACTCTCTCCACAACACTTTTACCCTCTTTAGCATTGAAATCCCCAACCACAAGTACCCTCAACACTGGGTTCAAAACTTCTCACGCATTCACTCAACATTTCCCAAAATCTCTCTCTCTCCTCTACACTTCTCTCTTCTCCAGGTGCATATACGCTTACTATAACCCACTTTTCACATCCAACCTTTATTTTACTCCACATAATCCTTGAATTAATGCATTTATAGTCCCCCTTTTCCTGCCATAGCTTATCCTTCAACATTATTGCTACTCCTTCTTTAGCTCTAACTCTATTTGAAACCCCTGACCTAATCCCATTTATTCCTCTCCACTGAAACTCTTCCACCCCCTTCAGCTTTGTTTCACTTAAAGCCAGGACATCCAGTTTCTTCTCATTCATAACATCCACAATCATCTCTTTCTTATCATTTGCACAACATCCACGCACATTCAGACTTCCCACTTTGACAATTTTCTTCTTATTATTCTTTTCAGTAATCTTTTCAGGAAAAGGGGTTACTAGCCCATTGTTCCCGGCATTTTAGTTGACTTTTACAACACGCATGGCTTACGGAGGAAAGATTCTTATTCCACTTCCCCATGGATATAAAAGGAAAAGTAATAAGACCAAGAACTATTTAGATAAAATCAAAGAAAACTCAGATGAGTGTGTATAAATAAACGTGTGCATGTATGTGTAGTGTGACCTAAGTGTAAGTAGAAGTAGCAAGACGTACCTGTAATCTTGCATATTTATGAGACAGACAAAAGACACCAACAATCCTACCATCATGTAAAAATTACAGGCTTTCGTTTTATACTCACTTGGCAGGACGGTAGTACCTCCCTGGATGGTTGCTGTCTACCAATCTATATATATATATATATATATATATATATATATATATATATATATATATATATATATATATATATATATATATATATATATGTCGTGCCGAATATGTAAAACTGGTCAATTAGCAAGAACTCATTTAAAATTAAGTCCTTTCTAAAAAAATTTCTCTTATACGTTTAAAGATACATTTTTTCATTAATGTTAATGTAAAAAAAATTAATTTTGCTCCAAAACAACCTTAGAAAACTTACCTAACCTTATTAAGAACATAAGAACGAAGGAACACTGCAGCAGGCCTACTGGCCCATGCGAGGCAGGTCCAAGTCTCCTACCGGCTTAAGCCAATGCACCCAACCTAGTCAGGTCAGGTCACCTTGACTTAAGGGAGGAACACGGCAACCGTCCTGGTAGCACAAGCTAATCAGGTTCAACTCACACCCACCCACACCCACTCATGTATTTATCCAACCTATTTTTAAAGCTACACAACGTTCTGGCCTCTAGGACTGTACTTGGGAGTTTGTTCCACTCATCCACAACTCTATTACCAAACCAGTACTTTCCTATATCCTTCCTGAATCTGAATTTTTCTAACTTAAAACCATTGCTGCGAGTCCTGTCTAGGCTAGATATTTTCAGCACACTATTTACTTCCCCTTTATTTATTCCTGTCTTCCATTTATACACCTCGATCATGTCCCCCCTAATTCTACGTCTTTCTAGAGAGTGCAGATTCAGGGCTAACGCGACGGGCTGGAGTTTTGAGACTCTATGACCGCGGGTTCAATCCCGGCCGGGGGTATGGTTTATTTGCAATCGTGTCATTACGATTTCTTGAGTCGAGTCGAGTCAGGGCCCTTAGTCTATCCTCATAGGGAAGGTTTCAGATACATGGGATCAACTTTGTCATCCTCCTTTGTACATTTTCCAGAGCATTTATATCCATTCTGTAATACGGTGACCAAAACTGTGCAGCATAATCTAAATGAGGCCTAACCAAGGATGTATAGAGTTGAAGAACAACCTGAGGACTCCTATTATTTATGCTTCTTGATATGAAGAGAAGGATTCTATTAGCTTTATTGCGAACACTTATGCACTGTTGTCTTGGTTTCAGATTACTGCTAACCAGAACTCCTAAATCCTTTTCGTAATCAGTAGTATTAAGATCTACATTATTTAGTTTATGTGTGGCGTGGTTATTTAACTGTATATAATAACCTTTGTATTAAAAATGCACAAGTGCTGTTTTAGGACACTTCCCTACAGACAAGGTTCCATCTGTACAACAAGCTTTGTCAGGTTAACGGAGATACCGAGGAGGAGGCGACGGGTGTGGCCATTAAACTTGATGCGGAGATACCGAGGAAGAGGTGATGGGTGTGGCCATTAAACTTGATGCGGAGATACCGAGGAGGAGGTGACGGGTGTGGCCATTAAACTTGATGCTTGACCTTCATGAAAAGAATTCCTAAACAAGTGGTTAAGATAGGTAGAAAGTTGTCAGGAATCACTACAGTTGCTTCCTGACGCGGGTTCTGTAGCTCGGCTGGTAGCGCATACAGCTCACTCATTAAGGTCTGTAGTTCGATCCCCGGTACGGGTGGAAACATTTGGGCGTGTTTCCTTAAGACACCTGCTGTCCCTGTTCACCTGGCAGAAAATAGGTGCCTGGGTCTTAGCCGACTGGTGTGGGTCGCATCCTGGGGACAAACCTAACCTAATTTTCATGAAATGCACTGCATAATATGGGGGCTTTCTATACAGTATGTCACTGATGTCAGCTATAGTCTTTGTAAGTTGTATCATGCACTTGTAGACAAAAATTATTATTATGATGATGATACGTCGACTGGAGCTCTTGGTCATGTGACCAAGGTCATCCACGGGCTTACAGGTTCAACCCCTTTGGTTTGAGCACAAGTGTTGGAGGCCGTGATGAACGCAGTTGTTAAACACTTGCACTGCCAGTTTTTGTAAATTAAAAGTTTGATTAATTTAATAATAGCTTTATTATAGTAATCAGACTCCATTAAAGAGAGAGTGACAATAGACTCTGTTCATCAACTGGTTATGTGAGTTACGACATGCAACACAAGCAGTATTCTGGAAATATATTTGTGTTCGTCTTCTGACACGTTTCTGAGTTTCTCCGACATATTTTTTAATCCAACTTTAGCATGGAATTCCGTACATCCCGGCACTTTTTTCTTGACTGTGTGTAGTGGTTTTGTGCCTCGTGACTTCCCGTATAACGGACGAAGTGTTGGCATGGTTTAATAAGGTTCTGCTATTGATACGCAAGTTACATGTGGGAAAGATTAAGGATGTCAGTGTTGGTTTTGATTTCGACTGTGTCGAGTATCTTAGTGACCTTCCTTCTGCAATCTTGTGTAATTAATGTGGAATAATGTATTATGTTCATGCTATACTAAACACACTAGTAAATGAATAAGACACATTTTTAAAACTTGGATATCTGAGGGATTGAATACCTATCCAGGCTGAGGGACTGATTACCTCGAACTTCTCGTCTTCATCCGTCTCCGGTAATTATTTTCTATATTGGTTTGGTAAAGCCAAAGATTGGCTAGACGTCTCAGTTACCCAGGTGTTACAAAAGTGTCTTATTCATCTGCGTGTGAGTTTCTGTATCATCAGTAAATATAATACTTGTCTGACACAGCAACTTCATGGAATCTTGGTACAGATTTTTTTTTCATATATTATGCTTGCCTAACCTGTCGGTGTTATCTACTTCCACTTGCTGGCTCCGCTCACCTCTGGCACTATCTCCAAACTGCTTCACATTTCCTGTCTCCGGCGTAAGTCTCCATCCTCGGGGATCCACTTGAAGTAGACTAGGGAACTGAGCACCCCCATCCCACATCAAGGCTGAGGAACTGATCATCTCAATCTACTTCTTCATCCCTTCCACCATCACCAGTAATTATTCCCTGTAGTGGATTGATAAAGCCAATGGTTTGAGAAGCGTCTCCACAATAAAGATATCTAAGTGCACATGTGTCTTATTCATCTACCTGGGATAATGTAATTTTACAAAGGTATCTTTGATGTTACAATCCTCGTGTACGAATGCTAGGCTGTAAATCATGTAGGCGCTCATTAAAAATTGACCGGGTCACTTTTTGTTTTGGTATCATGGTATGACCAATAGCAGATGATGTCATTCTTGATTGGTTGTCTTACAATAGATTTAAAATGATACGGAATCTGCAACTCTGTGGATGAGGACATCAAGAAGTCGTGTGTTGTTCGATTTTAAGGTGAATTGTATTGAGGGTTCAAAACTGTTTAAAATGTTATGAAGATGTATTAGATCGAGAAGTTCTAAAGCTATGATCAAAACATCATCGATGCGAAAATGTTTTGTCTCCATGTACTCCATGAAAATATTTGCCAAGGGGTGAACCCATTGCCATTCCAAAAGGTTGTTTGTAACAAGTACCATGCAAAAGCACTTTACTACTACCACCACCACCACCACGAGTCACCATCACCACCCTCCACTACCACCACCACGAGTCACCATCACCACCCTCCACTACCACCACCACGAGTCACCATCACCACCCTCCACTACCACCACCACGAGTCACCTTCACCACCCTCCACTACCACCACCACGAGTCACCATCACCACCCTCCACTACCACCACCACAAGCCACCATCACCACCCTCCACTACCACCACCACGAGTCACCATCACCACCCTCCACTACCACCACCACGAGTCACCATCACCACCCTCCACTACCACCACCACGAGTCACCATCACCACCCTCCACTACCACCACCACGAGCCACCATCACCACCCTCCACTACCACCACCACGAGTCACCATCACCACCCTCCACTACCACCACCACGAGTCACCATCACCACCCTCCACTACCACCACCACGAGTCACCATCACCACCCTCCACTACCATCACCACGAGTCACCATCACCACCTTACACTACCACCACCATCACCACCCTCCACTACCATCACCATCCTCCACTACCATCACCACGAGCCACCATCACCACCCTCCACTACCATCACCACGAACCACCATCACCACCCTCCACTACCATCACCATCCTCCACTACCATCACCACGAACCACCATCACCACCCTCCACTACCATCACCATCCTCCACTACCATCACCACGAACCACCATCACCACCCTCCACTACCATCACCATCCTCCACTACCATCGCCACGAGCCACCATCACCACCCTCCACTACCATCGCCACGAGCCACCATCACCACCCTCCACTACCATCACCACGAGCCACCATCACCACCCTCCACTACCATCACCACGAGCCACCATTACCACCCTCCACTACCATCACCACGAGCCACCATCACCACCCTCCACTACCATCGCCACGAGCCACCATCACCACCCTCCACTACCACCACCACGAGCCACCATCACCACCCTCCACTACCATCACCACCCTCCACTACCATCACCACGAGCCACCATCACCACCCTCCACTACCATCACCACGAGCCACCATCACCACCCTCAGTAAACCACCAAATCCTACTCCACAAACTTGACCACTACGGTATAAGAGGCCATGCGCTTGCTTATTTCAAATCTTACATTACTAATAGGTATCAGTACGTCACCATTAAAGACACAGCATCAGCAACACGGCCACTTGATACTGGAGTTCCGCAGGGAAGTGTCCTTGGTCCCCTGCTCTTCCTCATATACATCAATGACCTTCCAAACGTATCCCAACACCTGAAACCCATTCTCTTTGCTGATGGCACAACTTATGTCATCTCTCACCCTAATCTTGCCACCCTCAACACCATTGTGAATGAGGAGCTGATTAAAATATCGACTTGGATGACAGCCAATAAACTTACGCTTAACACTGACAAAACTTACTATATTATGTTTGGTAGCAGAGCAGGAGATGCACAAATTAACATTAAGATTGACAACACTCTAATTACCAGAAATAATGGGGGAAAATTCCTAGGCTTATACCTTGACAACAACCTGAATTTCAGCACCCATATCCAGCATATAGCCAAAAAAGTATCCAAAACGGTTGGGATCCTCTCCAAGATACGATACTACGTGCCGCAAAATGCCCTTCTCACACTATACCACTCACTTATTTATCCATACCTCACCTATGCTATTTGTGCTTGGGGATCAACTGCAGCAACACACCTAAAGCCAATAATAACCCAACAAAAAGCTGCAGTAAGAATAATCACTAAATCCCATCCCTGGCAGCACACCCCCCCCCCACTCTTCAAAGATCTAAACTTACTCCCAGTTCAGTACATCCACACTTACTACTGTGCAATCTATATCTACAGGGCCTTAAACTCTAATATCAACCTTGACCTAAAACGCTTTCTTGATAGTTGTGACAGAACCCACAGGCATAACACCAGACACAAACATCTCTACGACATTCCCCGTGTCCGACTAAACCTTTACAAAAATTCAATGTATGTCAAAGGCCCTAAAATCTGGAATACCCTACCTGAGAACTCTAGAACTGCAGACACATTCATCACCTTCAAAACTACCATTAGAAAACATCTTATCTCCCTGATACACCCCGTCAACTAACTACACGAATACCACCTGGTGGTTCACACTTACACTCGCTCACTCATTTGACCATAAACAGAAATATTAATCTCAGTCTTAAAATAATGAATCCTGTGATACTCCAATACTGAAACTATATACTGTGCCAAAACAAAAGCATTCACATTGCTAAACTCATAAACTAGTATTTAGTCACTTAGCCATAATGCCAACTTACCTCATAATTTGTAATATTTTACAATTAAGAATAAAACTAAGTATGCCCGAAATGCCTAGCCATGCTAAGCGTTCTAGTGGTACACTCTGTAATCACAATTTTACTACATGTAAACCAAACAATAACCAAATTTCTGTAAACTCAGCATTGTAATCCTTATAGAGAATAAACTTTGAACCCTCCACTACCACCACGAGCCACCATCACCACCCTCCACTACCATCACCACGAGCCACCATCACCACCCTCCACTACCATCACCACGAGCCACCATCACCACCCTCCACTACCATCACCACGAGCCACCATCACCACCCTCCACTACCATCACCACGAGCCACCATCACCACCCTCCACTACCATCACCACGAGCCACCAACACCACCCCCCACTACCACCTCTCACCCACCACTACCACAGGGTAACCTTGATCCATTAAAACGCAACCTGGTGGCCAGGATATGTTCCATTCATGCCAAACCCAGCCTCCCTCCTACCTCTCTCACTCCACTGACTCTCTTAACGGTAATGACGAACGGTATATCATCCATGTGTGTTTGTTGTGGGCTGGTTTACCCTGGGATTACCTAAAGCACATTGCCGAGTTAGGGGACGAGGGTCATTAAGGCTACAAGTCTTATGCACCACTAGCCAAGGATACTTTAATCCTTAAAATACGGATTGAAGTAAACTCTCAGCATATATACACTGAGAGACAAATACCACTCGATATATATATATATATATATATATATATATATATATATATATATATATATATATATATATATATATATATATATATATATATATATATATATATATAT
>NC_091309.1:12002221-12019721 GCF_038502225.1 Cherax quadricarinatus
TACTTTGCCATTTCTTGAACATTTCTGAGTGAGTTGTTTCTAAATTCATTAATTTTATCACACTCCAGTACATAATGACGCAGGGTGTGACAATAATCCATCTGGCAAAGTTTACATTTCGTTTGGTCTACATCTGGTGGTGGGGATTTAACCTGCCAAAGATACTTGTAACCCAGCCGGAGCCGGGCAGTAGTGACATCCAAGAGTCTGCTTATTTTGTTGGATGCACCATAGACATGTGGCTCCTCCTGCATGATGGAATGATGATAGATGGACTGACCTGTGTCAATCTCCCTAAGTCTTAAGTTAATAAAGCTCATTTGAAGTTCTTTTCGTATTATTGTTCTCAAACTGCTAACTGACAACCCAAGATTGTAATCTACCCCCTCGTCAACATGTAGAAACTCTATGCCATTAATATGATCATGAATTTTTATTAACTAAACAAGAGAGTCACTGTATGTTAAGACCAAATCCAACTTATTATATTCCTTGTCTTGTTCTTTCCTGACCACCGCAGGGGTGACTAGTCACCCCGATTAAAACAAATAAAACACTGTTTTATGGCGCCCTTCCTGGATGTTGGGAAACAGCTCCTGATCGAGGGAAATAGGACGTCCCGTCCTTTTGGATCAAATCTGATCATCTCCAGTTGCACCTCAGGAGGAATACGACCCCTGCGGATATGGCGCTTTCCCCCATGAATGTATACTCTCCCCTTTCCCTCCTTCACAGGTCATTACTCACGCAACATTTATTGAAAGCTTATTAACTTCTTCATACTACAGGTTATCATTAACTTGATTAGGTAATCACCTGGCGAAGGCCTCATTAATTTCCGGGTGTGAGTAATTTTCTCTAGTAATTAACTATCCACTCTTGCGCTGGGGTACGTGTTGAAATTGTCATTTTTTTTTTCCTGCTACCTGCTGGCGGAGCCCAAATTATCCAACTTTTATACCTACAAATAGATCCTCACGCATCGATATTGCTTTACAGCGAATTGTTAGTGTAGTAAAATTATTGATAACATTGTGTTGACCGAAGAAAGGATGTTGTTCTTGCATTTGTTACAATGACAAAAGTAACTGGACCCTTGCAACCGCATAGGGGTGAATATATATGAGTGTGCGCGCGCACACACACACCTGTGACGAGCGAGGTTCCACAGGGGTTAGTCCTGGGACCCGTGCTGTTTCTGGTGTATGTGAATGACATGACGGAAGGGATAGACGGAGAAGTGTCCTTGTTTGCAGACGATGTGAAGCTAATGAGGAGAATTCAGTCGGATGAGGACCAGAGAGGACTACAAAGGGGTCTGGACAGGCTACAAGCATGGTCCAGCAACTGGCTCCTAGAGTTTAACCCTACCAAGTACAAAGTCATGAAGATCGGGGAAGGGTAAAGAAGATCGCAGACAGAATACAGTTTAGGGGGCCAAAGACTGCAAACCTCACTCAATGAAAAGGATCTGGGGGTGAGTATAATAGCGAGCACTTCTGAAGCGCACATCAACCAAATAACTGCTGCAGCATATGGGCGATTAGCAAACCTAAGAATAGCGTTCCGGCACCTCAGTAAGGAATCATTCAGGATTCTGTACACAGTATGCCAGGTCCATACTTGAGTATGCAGCACCAGTCTGGAACCAACACCTAGTCAAGCGCGTCAAGAAATTAAAGAAAGCACAGAGGTTTGGAACGCGACTAGTCCAGGAGCTAAGGGGCATGTAATACTAGAAGTTAACGGAAATCGACGACACTGGAGGACAGGAGAGAGGGGGGGACATGATAACAACATATAAAATACTGAAAGGAATTGACAAGGTGGACAGAGACAGGATGTTCTAGAGATGGGACACAGCAACAAGGGGTCACAGTTGGAAGTTGAAGACTCAGATGAGTCACAGGGATGTTAGGAATTATTTCTTCAGTCATAGTCATCAGGAAGTGGAATAGTCTGGAGAGTGATGTAGTGGGGGGCAGGATCCATACATAGCTTTAGGAAGAGGTATGACAAAGCTCATGATGGAGCAGGGAGAAAATGGACCTAGTGGCGACCAGCGAAGAGACGGGACTAGGAGCTGTGAATCGACCCCTTCAACCACAATTAGGTGAGCACACATATTTTCGCTCCAAATTACAACTAGTGTATAAACACCGAGGCAGGTATCTTTGTGGGACTACCCCCACCACCAACCATTATATTTTACTAACAATTCCCACCAATCCTATTATGTTTCTCCAGCAAAAGAGTTTAGCACATGTTAAGTGCGAACATTACCCACAGACAATTACAGACGGTTGTGTAGCCTCGTCGACTCACAACAAAAAAAAAAAAAATCCCGACATTTCACACATTTCTGTGTTTGCACATCCGAGGAAAGGACTAAGCATAAAAGACAAAAGTATGTAAAATAAGCTTTTATTCTGGTCAACGCTTCGCTCTAAGTAAAAAGAAACGTACTAATAACGACTTGGTATCCATGCTTATTTTTGTTGGTACACATTTCTTTCCGAGTATATTAAAAGTTGTGGCTTCTCAGTTTTTTTTAACAAGTACAATTTGGTTGAGTGCAGTATTATTATTATTATTATTATTATTATTATTATTATTATTATTATTATTATTATTATTATTATTATATATTATTATTATTATTATTATTATTATTATTATTATTATTATTATTATTATTATTATTATTATATTATTATTATTATTATTATTATTATTATTATTATTATTATTATATATTATTATTATTATTATTATTATTATTATTATTATTATTATTATTATTTCTTGTTAGACCGCACTTTGAATATTCTATCGAGGTTGATGTCCTAATTATACAAAAGACAAAGTTAGGCTGGAGAGGATACATAGAAGGGCAGTTAAGCTCGTACCATTAATAAAAAAATACTGTATGAAGACTCACTCGACTTTGTCTCTTATGAAACAGAGACTCTAATTCAGACCTTAAAGATATACACAAATATAGTTTTGATACAATCACAAAGGACCATTTAAAGCGCAAAATGAATCAACTTGAAACAGTGGGAGGAAAATTCGCGGCAAGAGATGCAACATGAACGCCTGTAAAAGCTTGTTTGTAAGCAGAATTATAACAACACTGGACAAAACACTTGTTGAAACTGTAAATCCAAAAGCACTAGTCATTTAAGAGCCGGCTGGACCAGCTCTAGTCATCTAACAGCCGGCTGGACCAGCACTAGTCATCTAACAGCCGGCTGGACCAACACTAATAATCTAAAAGCCAGCTAGACCAGCACTAATCATCTAACAGCCAGCAAGACCAGCACTAGTCCTCTAACAGCCAGCTAGACCAGCACTAGTCATCTAACAGCCAGCTAGACCAGCACTAGTCATCTAAAAGCCAGCTAGACCAGCACTAGTCATCTAACAGCCAGCTAGACCAGCACTAGTCATCTAACAGCCAGCTAGACCAGCACTAGTCATCTAACAGCCAGCTAGACCAGCACTAGTCATCTAACAGCCAGCTAGAACAGCACTAGTCATCTAACAGCCAGCTAGACCAGCACTAGTCATCTAACAGCCAGCTAGACCAGCACTAGTCATCTAACAGCCAGCTAGACCAGCACTAGTCATCTAACAGCCAGCTAGACCAGCACTAGTCATCTAACAGCCAGCTAGACCAGCACTAGTATCTAACAGCCAGCTAGAACAGCACTAGTCATCTAACAGCCAGCTAGACCAGCACTAGTCATCTAACAGCCAGCTAGACCAGCACTAGTCATCTAACAGCCAGCTAGACCAGCACTAGTATCTAACAGCCAGCTAGACCAGCACTAGTATCTAACAGCCAACTAGACCAGCACTAGTATCTAACAGCCGGCTGGACCAACACTAGTCATCTAACAGCCAGCTAGACCAGCACTAGTATCTAACATCCGGCTGGACCAACACTAGTCATCTAACAGCCAGCTAGACCAGCACTAGTCCTCTAACAGCCGGCTGGACCAACACTAGTCATCTAACAGCCAGCTAGACCAGCACTAGTCATCTAACAGCCAGCTAGACCAGCACTAGTCATCTAACAGCCAGCTAGACCAGCACTAGTCATCTAACAGCCGACTGGACCAACACTAGTCATCTAACAGCCAGCTAGACCAGCACTAGTCATCTAACAGCCGGCTGGACCAACACTAGTCATCTAACAGCCAGCTAGACCAGCACTAGTATCTAACAGCCGGCTGGACCAGCACTAGTCATCTAACAGCCAGCTAGACCAGCACTAGTCATCTAACAGCCAGCTAGACCAGCACTAGTCACCTAACAGCCAGCTAGACCAGCACTAGTATCTAACAGCCAACTAGACCAGCACTAATATCTAACAGCCGGCTGGACCAACACTAGTTATCTAACAGCAAGCTAGACCAGCACTAGTCATCTAACAGTGAGATAGACCAGCACTAGTCATCTAACAGCCAGCTAGACCAGCACTAGTCATCTAACAGCCGACTGGACCAACACTAGTCATCTAACAGCCAGCTAGACCAGCACTAGTCATCTAACAGCCGGCTGGACCAACACTAGTCATGTAACAGCCAGCTAGACCAGCACTAGTATCTAACAGCCGGCTGGACCAACACTAGTCATCTAACAGCCAGCTAGACCAGCACTATTCATCTAACAGCCAGCTAGACCAGCATTAGTTACCTAACAGCCAGCTAGACCAGCACTAGTATCTAACAGCCAACTAGACCAGCACTAATATCTAACAGCCGGCTGGACCAACACTAGTCATCTAACAGCAAGCTAGACCAGCACTAGTCATCTAACAGCCAGATAGACCAGCACTAGTCATCTAACAGCCAGTTAGACCAGCACTAGTATCTAACAGCCGGCTGGACCAACACTAGTCATCTAACAGCAAGCTAGACCAGCACTAGTCATCTAACAGCCAGATAGACCAGCACTAGTCATCTAACAGCCAGCTAGACCAGCACTAGTCACCTAACAGCCAGCTAGACCAGCACTAGTATCTAACAGCCAACTAGACCAGCACTAGTATCTAACAGCCGGCTGGAATAACACTAGTCATCTAACAGCCAGCTAGACCAGCACTAGTATCTAACAGCCGGCTGGACCAACACTAGTCATCTAACAGCCAGCTAGACCAGCACTAGTCCTCTAACAGCCGGCTGGACCAACACTAGTCATCTAACAGCCAGCTAGAGCAGCACTAGTCATCTAACAGTCAGCTAGACCAGCACTAGTCATCTAACAGCCAGCTAGACAAGCATTAGTCATCTAACAGCCAGCTAGACCAGCACTAGTCATCTAACAGCCGGCTGGACCAACACTAGTCATCTAACAGCCAGCTAGATCAGCACTAGTCATCTAACAGTCAGCTAGACCAGCACTAGTCATCTAACAGCCGGCTGGACCAACACTAGTCATCTAACAGCCAGCTAGACCAGCACTAGTATCTAACAGCCGGCTGGACCAACACTAGTCATCTAACAGCCAGCTAGACCAGCACTAGTCATCTAACAGCCAGCTAGACCAGCACTAGTTACCTAACAGCCAGCTAGACCAGCACTAGTATCTAACAGCCAACTAGACCAGCACTAATATCTAACAGCCGGCTGGACCAACACTAGTCATCTAACAGCCAGTTAGACCAGCACTAGTATCTAACAGCCGGCTGGACCAGCACTAGTCATCTAACAGCAAGCTAGACCAGCACTAGTCATCTAACAGCCAGATAGACCAGCACTAGTCATCTAACAGCCAGCTAGACCAGCACTAGTCACCTAACAGCCAGCTAGACCAGCACTAGTATCTAACAGCCAACTAGACCAGCACTAGTATCTAACAGCCGGCTGGAATAACACTAGTCATCTAACAGCCAGCTAGACCAGCACTAGTATCTAACAGCCGGCTGGACCAACACTAGTCATCTAACAGCCAGCTAGACCAGCACTAGTCCTCTAACAGCCGGCTGGACCAACACTAGTCATCTAACAGCCAGCTAGACCAGCAATAGTCATCTAACAGTCAGCTAGACCAGCACTAGTCATCTAACAGCCAGCTAGACAAGCATTAGTCATCTAACAGCCAGCTAGACCAGCACTAGTCATCTAACAGCCGGCTGGACCAACACTAGTCATCTAACAGCCAGCTAGACCAGCACTAGTCATCTAACAGTCAGCTAGACCAGCACTAGTCATCTAACAGCCAGCTAGACCAGCACTAGTCACCTAACAGCCAGCTAGACCAGCACTAGTATCTAACAGCCAGCTAGACCAGCACTAGTATCTAACAGCCAGCTAGACCAGCACTAGTATCTAACAGCCGGCTAGACCAGCACTAGTCACCTAACAGCCAGCTAGACCAGCACTAGTCATTTAACAGCCAGCTAGATCAGCACTAGTCATCTAACAGCCGGCTGGACCAGCACTAGTATCTAACAGCCAGCTAGACCAGCACTAGTATCTAACAGCCAACTATACCAGCACTAGTATCTAACAGCCGGCTGGACCAACACTAGTCATCTAACAGCCAGCTAGACCAGCACTAGTATCTAACAGCCGGCTGGACCAACACTAGTCATCTAACAGCCAGCTAGACCAGCACTAGTCCTCTAACAGCCGGCTGGACCAACACTAGTCATCTAACAGCCAGCTAGACCAGCACTAGTCATCTAACAGTCAGCTAGACCAGCACTAGTCATCTAGCAGCCAGCTAGACCAGCACTAGTCATCTAACAGCCAGCTAGACCAGCACTAGTCATCTAACAGCCGACTGGACCAACACTAGTCATCTAACAGCCAGCTAGACCAGCACTAGTCATCTAACAGCCGGCTGGACCAACACTAGTCATCTAACAGCCAGCTAGACCAGCACTAGTATCTAACAGCCGGATGGACCAACACTAGTCATCTAACAGCCAGCTAGACCAGCACTAGTCATCTAACAGCCAGCTAGACCAGCACTAGTTACCTAACAGCCAGCTAGACCAGCACTAGTATCTAACAGCCAACTAGACCAGCACTAGTATCTAACAGTCGGCTGGACCAACACTAGTCATCTAACAGCCAGCTAGACCAGCACTAGTCACCTAACAGCCAGCTAGACCAGCACTAGTATCTAACAGCCAACTAGACCAGCACTAGTATCTAACAGCCGGCTGGAATAACACTAGTCATCTAACAGCCAGCTAGACCAGCACTAGTATCTAACAGCCGACTGGACCAGCACTAGTCCTCTAACAGCCGGCTGGACCAACACTAGTCATCTAACAGCCAGCTAGACCAGCACTAGTCATCTAACAGTCAGCTAGACCAGCACTAGTCATCTAACAGCCAGCTAGACCAGCACTAGTCATCTAACAGCCAGCTAGACCAGCACTAGTCATCTAACAGTCGGCTAGACCAGCACTAGTATCTAACAGCCGACTAGACCAGCACTAGTCACCTAACAGCCAGCTAGACCAGCACTAGAATCCAACAGCCGGCTAGACCATCACTAGTATCTAACAGCCAACTAGACCAGCACTAGTCACCTAACAGCCAGCTAGACCAGCACTAGTATCTAACAGCCAGCTAGACCAGCACTAGTATCTAATAGCCGGCTAGACCAGCACTAGTCACCTAACAGCCAGCTAGACCAGCACGAGTATCTAACAGCCGGCTAGACCAGCACTAGTATCTAACAGCCGGCTAGACCAGCACTAGTCACCTAACAGCCAGCTAGACCAGCACTAGTATCTAACAGCCAGCTAGACCAGCACTAGTCATCTAACAGCCAGCTAGAACAGCACTAGTATCTAACAGCCGGCTAGACCAACACTAGTATCTAACAGCCAGCTAGACCAGCACTAGTCATCTAACAGCCAGTTAGACAAGCATTAGTCATCTAACAGCTAGCTAGACAAGCATTAGTCATCTAACAGCTAGCTAGACAAGCATTAGTCATCTAACAGCTAGCTAGACAAGCATTAGTCATCTAACAGCTAGCTAGACAAGCATTAGTCATCTAACAGCTAGCTAGACAAGCATTAGTCATCTAACAGCTAGCTAGACAAGCATTAGTCATCTAACAGCTAGCTAGACAAGCATTAGTCATCTAACAGCCGGCTAGACCAGCACTAGTATCTAACAGCCAGCTAGACAAGCATTAGTCATCTAACAGCCAGCTAGACAAGCATTAGTCATCTAACAGCCAGCTAGACAAGCATTAGTCATCTAACAGCCAGCTAGACAAGCATTAGTCATCTAACAGCCGGCTAGACCAGCACTAGTCATCTAACAGCCAGCTAGACCAGCACTAGTCATCTAACAGCCAGCTAGACAAGCATTAGTCATCTAACAGCCAGCTAGACCAGCACTTCGAAAAGATTCAACTAGATACAATGCTGGGGCAAAATTTGGTCAGTGAATTCCCAATGTTAGTTCAGTAACTACGTTAGGACGAACAGTTAAGAATGAGCCACCCAAGGTATAAAAATGTTAATGGTAGAAGCAGGGGGAGCAGTGGCTGTCAGAGCTGTGGCTACTGGTACCCTGGTGTTTGATACGAAGCTGCTCAGGATTTCTCATTGTTTTCATCTCCCTGTACCACATTATCCAGAAGCAGTAGTGGTAACTTTTAAGCAGAAACAATGCTATACACAGCTAGGCGGGTGGCAGTCCCATCTAGAGAGGTTTCTTTAAGTGCCCCTCGAAACTTCTAGTATATGCAGGCAACACTACCTAACAGAGCAATATTATACGTATAGACAGTGAACCAAGTTACACTAACTAACCTCACCTAACAAGACTAATTAGCTAAAGACAGAGTATACTGTAGTGTACATTGACCTAGAATACTACACTTACAACTAAAAAATAATGATAAATGTAATGAGCCTACAAGCAAGGAACAGTATAAGAAGCAATAAGAAAATGTAAAAAATCTTTAACTTTCTGCAAATGCTTAGAAATAATTCAATCAGCAAATGGAGTACCAGTATCACCCAACATTTTAAGTCAGTACACACCCAGGTTGACCAGGTGTGTGGACAAGTTATTCAGACTGAGCAACCTAACCTGCCCAGTACACTGGTTTGTCACAGTTGAGTTTAGCCGCACCATTGTTTTCGGTCACATGATAGCTTCATATTTAAATTCGACTCATCTTGCAATGCTTAGCTGCAGCTGAGTATAAAACAAGTTACTGGAACGGTACTGGAAAGAATGATTTATTACGCACACTTCAGATTGTCGGAGCGAGTTTATTGCATAGACTCGGCAGTGCAACATTGAGTGGCGTGATGTCAAATATATGTGAAAAGTGTAAAATACGTGGCTTAAGTCATGTGATTGGAAAACCTCAATATCAATTTCTTAGGCATCCAAAGCTGTAAATAGTTTAGTAACATCGTTTCCTTTTACATTTTAGTTTAACCCGTGTATCATATTCCAAATAAACTACACAGAATAATAATTTTCCATATACACCTGGAAAATCCTAGAGGGACTAGTACCGAACTTGCACACGAAAATCACTCACTACGAAAGCAAAAGACTTGGCAGACGATGCAACATCCTCACAATGAAAAGCAGGGGTGTCACTAGCACGTTAAGAGACCATACAATAAGTGTCAGGGGCCCGAGACTGTTCAACTGCCTCCCAGCATACATAAGGGGGATTACCAATAGACCCCTGGCAGTCTTCAAGCTGGCACTGGACAAGCACCTAAAGTCGGTTCCTGACCAGCCGGGCTGTGGCTCGTACGTTGGTTTGCGTGCAACCAGCAGTAACAGCCTGGTTGATCAGGCTCTGATCCACCAGGAGGCCTGGTCACAGACCGGGCCGCGGGGGCGTTGATCCCCGGAACTCTCTCCAGGTAAACTCCAAAACTTTTAATGCGTGTGAACTGATGTGACGGTTTTGAATGCACAGATCGCTGAATATTCCTTCCTGCCCAGTGCTTCGTAATGTCTTCATCTCCTTCTGCAGGATCTGCCGTTGGAGGGGCCTGCATGAAGACGGACGCAGCCTATCTGAAGATCATACCTGGGCCTTCCCTTCGCCAGGCGTTCGTTCCCCAACCTGGACCTTCTCTTTGCCATCCGCTAGTGGCCCTGACTAGAAATTCCCAGGTTCTAGGTATACATGGGCCCTCTCTGTGTCAAGTGCTTGTTTCCCCGCCTGGGTCCTGTCTTCGCCAGGCTATAGTTATTCCATCTGGTTCTTTTGCCAGACGCTACCTCCCCCACCTGAACGATGCCTACTAACAGCAAGTTCGATGACCTCCTTGTCCAATTGGAGACGGGCAAGTGGAACTTCATGTTCTACATCGCCACGGGATACTGTAAGTACGTCTTTGTGCGTGTACGTGTGTGTGTGTGTGTGTGTTGCTGCAGTTAGTGTATGCTGGTGTTGTGTGTTGCTGGGTACAAGGAAAAGTTCTTGTATAAACATTCGTTCATTTTTGTAACCGCTAGGGAGCCCTTCAGTAACACCGAACATTTTTGTCACAGGGAACATGTGTCTGGCTCCTCACATCCTGGGCATGGCCTTCCTGGCCCCCCAGGTAGACTACTACTGCGTCCCTCCCGAGAACGGCTACACCGTCACCTCATACTCCTTTGGTCTCAGTGGCAAAAACATCACATCAACGTAAGTTGCCTTTTATTTTTTAAACCTATCCTCGTTTGGCTTCGTTAATTTTCTTTCGATGTTCCTAACGTCCATTTCCTAACGCTTCCTGTCAGCTTACAAATTTTATTTTTATTTATTTTGGGTTTAATAGATTAGAGTCATTTAGGTTCGGTTAGACTAGGCTAAGTTTTTCAACTGCCTAGTATTGTAAATCTGTGCTATAAGGCCACAAAATTCTTTCACTCCTACTTTCAGTACCCATGGTGATATATGTTGTCACGTCCCATGACTTTTGATGTATCTAGCTCTTTTATTAACTTCATTGTTTCATCGTTTGATATGTGATTTCCGTCCAGTTTCTGATGGTTAGCCTTTACATCCCTGCTTTCTGGCACCATTCCTGTCTCTCAGTGAAAAAAAACTCCTGAATCTGCACTCTCTAGAAAGGTGTAGAATTAGGGGGGATATGATTGAGGTGTTTAAATGGAAAACAGGAATGAATAAAGGGGATGTAAATAGCTTGCTAAAAATATCTAGCCTAGAGAGGACTCGCAGCAATGGCTTTAAGCTGGAAAAATTCAGATTCAGGAAGGATATAGGAAAGCACTGGTTTGGCAATAGAGTTGTGGGTTAGTGGAACAAACTCCCGAGTACCGTCATAGACGATAAGACCTTGTGTAGTTTTAAAAATAGGTTAGATAAGTACATGAGTGGGTGTGAGTTTGACCTGACTAGCTTGTGCTACTAGGTCGGATGCCGTGCTCTTTCCTTAAGTGAACGTGACCTGATTTGACTAGGTTAAGGCATTGGCTTAAGCCGGTAGGAGAATTGGACCTGCCTCGCATGGGCCAGTAGGCCTGTTGCAGTGCTCCTTTTTTCTTATGTTCTTAAATCTTCTGATTAATTCCTCGCATACTTCTGTCGTCCTCTCTTGAGTACTCCTCCCTTGTTCAGCCTTATTATTTGATCTTCAGCAGTTATCTTCCTTATACAGCTGTGTAGTAGTTTCGGCTCCAATTTGTCCTAAACTGTTATGTTATTCTTGAACTGACACTTGGCTTCCTTTCTTGTCCATGCATGGTTATTCCTAGTTATTCTGCTTACTTCGCAAGTCTCTGTTGTTTTTTGTGTTCTTTACTTTTTCGTCTCCGCAAGTCTGATTAAACCACTCCTTCTGATAGGTATAAACCTTGTTGTGGCCTCCTGCCACTTTCTGGCGAGACCTATCACTTCTTACGTTATCTGACCATTCAGTTCGTTGTCTCATTGGATTCCTTCCAGAAAGTCTCGTCCCTGCATTGTCTCCTCTTCTGTAGCCTGGTATATCACTCATTTTCTCTTCGGGAGGCCTGGTCTGGGACCGGGTCATGGGGTCGGTGACCCCTCCAAAACCGTCTGCAGGTCACGTTAATTAAAGAAGGCTTCCTGATGACAGGAACATTCATGACATTCTAAGCACCGCTAGTGTATCAACTTTTCATCATATTTTGACCATACTGAGGTTAGGTTAGGTAAGGTTTGTCAGGAAACAGGACAAGTGTTTCCTGACGCGGGTCTTAGTCAGATGATGACCCGCCGTTGGAGCTTTTGGTCATTTGACCGAGGCCTTCCGCTGGCTTACCGGTCCACCCCTTTAAAAATTATGGTCAGTTATAACCATTTAGTTACTTGACCATACTGAATTACTAATAAAGTATTCTCCTTATCTTTTCTTTATTAGCAGAATAATACATATATATATAAATGATTTTATGTAATGTGTTTCAAGTGATCTTGAAAACAGTGTTTATTATTAATAAATAATATTTTATAAAACATTAACTTCATAAACGAAAAAAAAATATTTATAGTGAAATAACAAGAATTACAATACTTACGGTAACTTAAATTATAATCTGTAAGGGCTCATTCGGATTAAGCGCTTCCCATGTATGGCTCTCAGTACACAATTATATAAAGAGAGTTTACTTTAATCCTTAATTAAAGTATACTCGAGTGATGAGAAACAGATTACCTGCACTCTTAATGACCCTAATGGAGTCGATAGGTTTTAAACTCCATTAACCAACAAATTCTCTTACAGAGACAACTGCTTCTATCTGACGAACAGCAGCGGTGGTGGAGGCTTCGTGAAGGAGGGTTGTACCTCCTGGAGCTATGACAACACCACCTTCACCTCCACCCTCACCTCTCAGGTCAGTGTTTGCTGACTTAATATCTCCTTCCCTTCCTTGCCATATATTAATCACTTCAAAGCAAATCTGGATTTTTATTTGCAAAATCATTTTATTGTAGATTACTTTTTTTTAACTTTCCGATATCTTCAAAAGCTATATATTTTTTTTATGGTATCAGCCCCACCATTTTAAATGTGATATATATATATATATATATATATATATATATATATATATATATATATATATATATATATATATATATATATATATATATATATATATATATATATATATATATATATATATATATATATATATATATATATATATATTCTGATGAGAGCAACACTTACCTCAGTAAAACAAAAATCCATTGTACCATGCTTTAATTATCCTGAGATATTGGGGAAGGGCTGTGCCCGTAGAATTTCCTGTTTAAATATGTCATTTCTACATTATTATCATCTTTCATGCAATCAGTCCCGTAGTTCGATCGTCGGCGCACTCAGCTCACACTCTGAGGTCCGGAGTTCGAATCTCCGGTACGGCTGGAAAATATTAGAACGTGTTTCCATAAGAAACACGCTCTGTCCTTGTTCATCCATCAGTGTAAAATGGGTACCTGGGTGTTAGTCGACTGGTGTGTGTCGCATCCTAGGACAAAACTGATCTAATTTTCCCGAAATGCTCTGCATAACAAGCGGCTTTTTATATAGTAGTATGTTATTGATGTCAGCTATGGTCTGTATACCTTGTACTTGTAGAAATAAGGATATTATTATTATTATTATTATTATTATTATTATTATTATTATTATTATATTATACATCCTTCAAGCATACTCTCTCACCCCGTTCAACACACTCCATCACCCCTCTCACATTTCTGTAACAGGATCCCCACATTTCTCTACCAAATTCCCACACTCCTCCAACATCTTACCTCTTTTGAGCACATTATCTCAATCATCCAAAACACTCCATCACCCCTGCAAGTAACTTTCACACCCCTTCATTTCCTAAAACTTTCTTAAAATAGAGTATACCTGTAGAGGGTTTCGGGAGTCAGACCCCCGCGGCCCGGTCTGTGACCAGGCCTCATGGTGGATCAGAGCCTGATTAACCAGGCTGTTACTGCTGACCGCACGTAAACCGACGTATGAACCACAGCCCGGCTGATCAGGTACTGACTTTAGGTGCCTGTCCAGCACCTTCTTGAAGGCAGCCAGGGGTCTATTGGTAATCCCCCTTATGTATGCTAGGAAGCAGATGAAGTTTTGGGCCCCCTGACACGTACTGTGTTGTTTCTTATCATGGTAGTGGCGCCCCTGTTTATCATTGGGGGAATGTTGCTTCGTCTGTTGAGTCTTTTGCTTTTATGTTATTATTATAATCATGGGGAGCGCTAGACTCGGAGGATTATACAGCACACGTGGGGGGGGGATGGAAGGTATTCAGGCTCAATTCAGGGCATTGGAGCACAGATCCAATTTCCTAGATCAAGATCCCCTCACCAGCGTCGAGGAACCTCCCTTGAGTGACGTGATTGTTTACAACTGTAAGCTTTAATGACCTGGGTGCCCTACAAAACTAATAAGAATTACCAGGGTATTCTTTAGATTTGACATTCATTATTTCTAAATTCATAGGGAAGCGCTTAAACCATAATGGTTATCCATTACATAGAAGAAAGAGGAGGCAATCTAGTTTTGTCATAGAGAAGCATAACTCCAATTCTTTGGATCAGGAGCCCCTTACAGTGTTAAAGTAGGGAACCCTTGAAGGTTGGGTGCCCATCACAACATGAGCGATAATGGGTTACTGGAGCTGACTTTTCGCTATCGTCAGTTCGACTTGGTGTGCTCGTCGGAGTACCTGAGGGCCACCTTCTCCAGTATCTACATGTTCGGCACCTTCTTCGGGGCACCCATCAATGGAAACCTCTCTGACAGGTGAGACGCTCACCATTTCTCACCTCTATCAGGTAAGATATACCATCCTTCTCCAGTATGTGTTGATATTGGCTTCAGTGAACATTATGCTTGTACAATCTCAACACTAACTCATCCTTGGTAAATATTTAGTACAGGGATTAGGGTAAACTCTCAGCATATATTCACCGAGAAATACACCTCTGGGTTTATATCTCCTATGATATATATGGTTGGTTTGAAGGTCATTTAGGATGCATGTAACCTGTTCACCAGCCAAGAATACGTAAATCCGTTAAAGAGGAATTAAGGTTAAGGTAACCTCTCACCAAGAGCCGTACACCTCTCTGTGTATATGCGTAGGTTGGTTGGTTAATCGAGTTGAAAGCGTATAGACTTCACGAGGGTCATTAAACTTGTACATAACATGTTCACTACCAGACAAGAATACTATAATCCCTACAATAGGGATTAAAGCAGTCTCAGCATATAAACGCCGAGAAATTGGCTAGTTAATGGGGTTTAAAGTCTATCAACTACACTAGGATCATGGAGGCTCCACGTTAACCTTTCCAGCACCAGACAAGAATATGTCTAATTCCTAAAACGGGAATTAAACTCTCAGTAGATACAGAGAGCTATACACCCCCTCAGGGTATATACGTATCCTGCTTTTGAATACTGTGAAACGTAATTTTTGCATGAATTTATTGCTTGTAAATTAACAAGAATTATAATGCTGACAGAAAATTTGAATATATTGTTTTAATTAATGTGATTAACCGTAAATATACAGAATATCATAATTGTGGTAATTCTGTAATAAAATTAGAAATTCTGCTGACATTTGTTACTTGGTGGCGAGACAGGTTGGGCAGGAAGACAACGCTGACTGTGGGAACACTTATCTATTTCTCACTGGCCATCGGTTCCTGCTGGATCACTGTCTTCTATGCTATACTGGTGGTCCGCTTCATCCTCGGCTTGTTACATCCTGCCATCCTGCAGTCTGGCTACATCCTGGGTGAGCTTATATTGCTAGCTAGGCTGTTTTTTTTGTGTGTGTACACCCACAATAACGTACATATACATTAACAAGCTCTCTTTCTTTACACAGTTTTGCAAGATTAGGTAAGGTTCCTAACTTTGTTTAGAAGCTAAGAGCTCTCTCTCTCTCTCTCTCTCTCTCTCTCTCTCTCTCTCTCTCTCTCTCTCTCTCTCTCTCTCTCTCTCTCTCTCTCTCTCTCTCTCTCTCTCTCTCTCTCTCCCCGCAATCTTATTCTATTATTTACCATTTCCTAATTTATTCATTATTTCCTGCTATTCTTCGATATTATACCTTGAACCAACTATTTTATTGATGTTATCTGTTGAGCACTGGGACAGTTGTTCCACTTAATACACCTTTTTATGTAACTTGCATTTTTTTTTTTTGGGGGGGGGCTTTGCGCTGACGGAGGCCTAACAGGCTGGAGTGTCTCGCGACACATTTTTCTTGTTCACTGGTCGACGAAGTTCAAATACAGGTCTATATTTGTGGCTTTTCTTACTGGTTACAGCATTGGAGGTGACGGAGCCTAAGCACAGGTCTGTGGTGGGCATCATGCTGTCTCTGCCCTGGGCGGTGGGCACGATGGCCTGGGGTGGAGTGGCTTACCTGGTCCGAGAGTGGCATTGGCTACAGCTCATCATCACTCTTCCCAGTTTCGCCATGTTACCAGCACTCTGGTAAGTCACTCATTATAATATCAAGTTAATATGAAACAGCTAAAACCCAGTGAATCATTCAGTACTAAAAGATAATTGAATTTAGTCTAATGAAATTTCGATTTTCTACAATGACTCCTCGTGGGCCATCGGCTTTCCTGCCCTTGTCCTCATCAGCTTTTATTTTACATATGCCACCAGAGATACTTCTGACTCTGTCTCGTCCAGAAAATCATTCACATTTACCAGACTTCCTTGTTTCTTGTGAGCTCTCCTCCTTCCTTCTACACTCTTATTGCCAGGTATTTATTTGTCGTCTTCTGATATGGATGTTTTGGTTCAGATTTTGTTTTTGCTGCTGTGTCGTTCTCTAATTGCCACTCAGTGTATCATCTCACCCCTACATGTTAATTTCTGGCTCTTCTGTTTTCATGTAATTCACTTTCTATATTATTCCATGTTTTGAACTTCTTGTTTTTTTTTGTCTGTATATTTAAAACACAGGCTCTCTTTGTTACTGCTACCTCTTCTGAGTATTAAGTTCTCTTCATCCTCCCAGCACTTTCTGACCAGGTTCCCCATCTCATTCATTGACTTTCCTCCTTTTCTCCCATTCTGAGGATTTTTTTTTACCTCCTTGACTCCTTCCAGGGAGTGTTTAACTTTCTTTCCTGGTCCTCATCCAATTTGTTCTTCAAGCCAGCTTTTGTCAAATAAAAATAGTGCTAACTACTTTCTTCTCTCCCCTTTCGATTTTCTTGCTGGTTCATGTGATTTCGGAGTAGCCAGGTGATAGATACTATCACTTCCTACCCGTTGTCGATACATCGGTAGCTGACAATGCAATGCCTTACAAGACTTGAGCCAAAACTGCTGTTTTCAGGTTCCTGGACGAGTCGCCTCGCTGGCTGATAGTGAATGGTCGCTTCGACAGAGCCCTGAGGGTGCTGCGCAAGGCCGCCAGGTGGAACAAAACTACTCTCCCTTCTACTGAGGAACTTACCCTCCTCATGAGGGCTATACAGAAGGAGGTGAGCAGAATTC